>NW_027262904.1:0-21061 GCF_902827115.2 Pseudochaenichthys georgianus
TGCACACATACACTTTGCAGAGCAGTCAATCAGCAGCTTTCGCAAGTCAGGCTGATGATTTAACCCACCAGGATCAGATGGAGTTTAGTTTGAGGGCTGCAACAAAAAGACGACTATCCATTCGTCCGACAGTATATTTTCAGCAAAAATCTCAGAAAATGCCAACTTCAGTATCTAAAATATGCAGACATCCAGATTGTCATTGTTTATATATATAAAAAGCGAATATCTACTGGGTTTGAACTTAACCTTGGACTCTGAGAAAACTAGGATCTATTGTTTCCAATATTATATTTAACACACCATTAGGAAATATTCTGCAGGTTAATCGACAATGAAGATAATCATAGTTAAAGCCTTGTGTATAAGGGTAGCTGTATGCATGAATTAAATATGATTATTAGAATTAAAACAGCTTATTACCTCGTCTATCTACAGGCAGATGAATATTAAGTATCTCTCAGAACAGTTATGATGCTGAGTTAGACTTTGAAAACCAGGATGGACATTTCTCAATATTTTTGGATTTACAATTAATCTAGAAAATCATCAAAAGATTACACAATGAAAATATGTGTTAGTGGCCGTAATGGCGCCATTGTGTTGAGCTTTGCTTTTTCTCTGCGCCTGCACAACATTTTTTTTTCCCATATTACTTTCATCAGACGTCTTTTCCATCAGAGGACTGACACTTCTTCAATTGTGTGACGCCTTCACTGACCTGACCACTCATTGCGCTGTCATTACTCTTCACTTTTAAAACTGCAATGACGTGGCATCTGTTCCTTTGTACATCACAATCAGTTTCGAATTACATTTCTGTGGTTGCAGATTCTTCATTTTCATTTAGCTTAAGTATGGGTTAACTTAGTTCAATATGCTCGTCTTTCGCAATGTCTTATAACGTTTTATTGAAGTTGCATTGAAGATAAAAAATATATATATTTTGCAGCACTAATGGATATATTTGAATATTTAACATGGAACTGTTCTTTAATGCCTTATGGAAAGGATGCAAACAGCTCCTGGTGTTGTATAATTCACTGTATCAGGAGGTAAACAACTTTTAGCACATGCTCAAGTGGCACTGGGATTGTTTATTTTCAGATGTGTACTTTGCCTCCGGCTATGAGCAGAATATCTTTTTCTCTCTGTACCATCTGCATTAACACAGACAGGATGATATGATCGAGAATGAGGAGGCCGAATGCTCGAGTAGAGTAGCTTCTCTCGAGTTAAGAGTGGGCGTGATCACTAAAAATGTGCTAAAATTAATCATAGATTATCAAAGCGAATGATATAGAAAAATAGTATACATGTTTTATTAAACTTTCAATCGAAAGCCGTGCATGAAAAAATATATTAATTACATAATTAGTTTCAATACTTGATTCTGATTGTCGATTGGAAATTCCTGGGGTCTGTTAATTTTTGCTAGCAGACGGTTGCTAAGGAGAGCAAACCGTTACTAAGGAGGATTAAGTGTGCTGTCATATCAATCCGCAGAAAGATGTACGGTCAATTTAAGGTCAGCTGTGGATACGTTTACATTAATGAATTTAAAAAAAACAGACAGGGTGATCATGATCCCGACACAAGGATTATATTATTTAACAACTAAATATTTTCAACCATGCAAATATTTTACCAAATCTGAGTCTCAGTTCTCACTGTCCTGCTGGGACCAGATATATTTCAGCGAGCCGGAGGATATTTTCTCCTGGTGGCGGGTGATGGAGCATCAGACTCTGTCAGCAGTTCACACCAATGATACATGGCACACACACACACACACACACAACACACACACACCACACACACTCACAATACACACACACACACACCACACACACACACACACACACACACACACACACACACACACACACCACACACACACACACACACACACACACACACACACACACACACACACACAGTGACCCACACAAGGAGGTCTGTCTTGTTTTATATGTCTGAATGGAGAAGACAGCTCTGAACACACTGACCTCTGTAACTGGACTATTAAATCTTCAGTGCTGGAGTCACACAGCCAGTGAACCATGATGAGCTGAGCCATAACGTGAAATATTAGATAACAAAACCACTCCAGACGACAAGTTAAAATATATTAACTGCTTAAAATTACACACTGCACCGACAAAATTCATATTGTAAAGAACATATATGTTGACATTTCTTCTTCTCGATCATACAAATGATTATAGGCACTTTCACACCGGAGTACTTTTCCCTTTTAGTTCCGATAGTTCCTGGGATTTTGCGTTCACACCAAAAAGAGAACTTAGTTCATGAAAACTTTCCCCCCTTTTTAGTCCCTGCTAGAGAGCTGGTACTTTCCTGATTTCTGATTGGCTGGGCGGATTGCAAACCACGCCCCGTAAAACTTGGAAAGGTTTTGTGAAGACGCCATTGTATTTGCTGGCATTAGCATTAGCATTAGCCCCGCGCACCAACGGAGAGAGAATAACTTATGGCAACACAAAATAAAACATGGGAGCGGTGGAGATGAGGAGGTTGTTGGCGTTCTGGCGATTTACTCGGAAGGCTTCAGTAGAAGCTGCTGGGAGTCCCAGCTTTGTTCACAGACTTACTTCTTGAAAATAGTTTTTAACTCTGTTTCTGACATTGACACTTTATTCTTAACATCTTTCCTTATTCTCTGAAGGTAGATCCGCCTTTATTTTTTATATTTAGACTTTATTCTCAAAATATAATTCAAGCAACAACATATTTGTTTATTTTTCCCCTTATGTCTTTTCCTAATACGCTTCAGTACATCCCACTTTCACATAAGTCACTTTTTTTAAAATGAATGTAGCCATTTTGTATGTAAATATTGAACTGATTAAGGCTTTTATTTTAGTCAGGTTACCAACCAAAAGAAGTCCACAAAAGGTTCACCCAAACTACAGATGAGACAACAGGAAATAAAGGCTTTTTATGAACTCACCATGTTGACTTCTGACACCATGTCTATGCTCGCCACGTCGATACTCATTCCAACGGCAAACCGGTTTACCTTCAGAT
The DNA here is from genome assembly GCF_902827115.2 of Pseudochaenichthys georgianus. NCBI lineage: Eukaryota > Metazoa > Chordata > Actinopteri > Perciformes > Channichthyidae > Pseudochaenichthys > Pseudochaenichthys georgianus. The sequence goes on from NW_027262904.1 coordinate 3,052, forward strand.
ATAAAAAGAACAAGTTAAGAACCAGTGGTGGAAAAATAACTAAGACATTTTAGTCAAGTATTGAACTTCAGTAAGAGTTTGAGATAGTTGAGGTAAAACAGTAAAAAAGGAAATATTGTATAGAAAGGGATGAACCCCTCTTTAATGGTCACACATGCATAGCACACAGCTCACACAGTGACATGTGTTCCTCTGCTTTTAACCCATCCTAGTACCAGGAGTCTAGTACTAGGAGCAGTGGGCAGCTATTGTACAGCGCCCGGGGAGCAATGGGAGTGAGGGGGGAAGGGGGTTGTCCGGTGCCTTACTCAAGGGCACCACGGCAGGGTAGGAGGTGAACTGGGACCTCTCCAAGTAGCAGTCCACACTCCATATTTCAGGTCTCGTCGGGGACTTGAACCGGCAACCCTACAGCTCCGAGTCCAAGCCCCGACTGACTGAGCCACTGCCGTATATGTCAAATGCTAAGAAATATGAACATAATAAGTTGTGCAACGTAAAAAGGTATATTTAATTAACTACCTGAAGAAGAACAAATCTTATGTTTTACGCCACTACATTTATTTGAGAATTTTGATTACCTATACATTCTTAATAACATTAAATAATCTGCAAAATTACATTTTTGGTACTTAAAGTATACTTTGATAGTGATTATTTAGCAATTTGGTAAAACTTCAATGCATGACTTTTAATTTAATATTCTACTTATTTGTACTTACCTTACTACACCTTAAGGTAGATTAAAGTAAACCGTAAGGTACAGAAACAACTCTGGAACACATTTTTGTGCAACACAAGAAAAGTGGGACATACCTCCAAAGTCGGGCCGGAGACGGATATCATATCCTTTCAGCAATTTGTCCACGGTTTCTTTTACGAAGGACATGTTCCCCGGCTTGTTGGCGCTGAAAAGAGAGAAACAGTGATGGTAACTCTCCAGGGGAACCACCAGTCCGCGCACCTGGTTATGGTGGTTCTAGGGGGGCCGTCAGAGTCCAGTGCCCCTGTAACACTGAGCCTGGACCCCCTGTGGCCCCGAGAACAATCTATGATAATACCATTTGCTGAAATGTGTGAAGTTAACAGGAATGTGTTTCGATTTGTTCTTAATTATAAAATTAAAACCAATGTTACTAAAATAACATTGCTGAATCAAATACCTATCATGCTGTTCATTTTGCTTTTTGTGGAAAATGTTGAACTATAACTGTTGAAATCTTATCCCCAGTAAAAAGTGTCTAAAACCACGACAACACCTCGGTCCCCAGACCAGGCTTAGGAAGTAACGTGATTACATAATCAGGTTACAAAAAGGTAACTATTCTCTTACAGTTACGTAAAAAAGATTTATTCAAATTACTTAAATAAAGGATCACATGCAGGATTACAATGATTATTTACATTTTTAAATATAGAAAGATGTATTACGAAGCACATGGACACATATCAACACTTACCCAGTCTTGAGTGAAACCACTACGAGTAATTTACTTGAGTATTTTCATTTAATGCTACTTCTACTCCACTTCATTTAAAAAATGTAAAACATATATTTTTACTGCATTTAATTAACATAATAGCTTCTTTAACTTTTAACATAATGCATCTCTAACAAAAATTAAATTGTGGACCAACTCTTTCGGGTATAAAAACCCCTCGAAAAACCCCAACAGATTACAAAAAGTAAAATAATATATATCAGAGTTTTTGTTTATCTACACGTTTTTGTGCAGAATTACCCATTTCACTTTTTACATTTTGCCAATTCGGGAGTTTTACTTAAATAAGATTTTAAATGGACGTTTACTTGTAATGAAATATTGTTAAATGAATGCATTGGTACTTTTTATTAAATTGGTACTTTTTATTGCATTTGATATAGAAGTAATCCAAAAGTAAAGGAACGCAATCTGGTTACATTACTTTTATATTGTAATACTTAGATCAGCTTGCATATTTCATTTTTTACAATACATTATTAAAGTAACCCTGGCTCACCTCTGCACACAACACACCACCACCGCCACCAGGAGCGGCAGAGAGAGCAGGTCCCGCAAACGATCCGTTTTTAGCGGTCCCCACATGGCGTGTGTGTGCAACAAAAAAAGTGTACACACTCAGGCAAACCTCCGCTAAACCACGCGGGGCTCCCTCCACATTGCGTCTGCCTATGAAGCCGGTTAACATGCTTCAAGAGGCGGGGGGAGGAGCAGCGTTTACCCGAGAAGCAGCCGCCTCAGCCGGTCCCCATGGTCCGGTTAGCCACTCTCAAATATCCTTCCACAGGTCCTCCGTGCAAAGTGCTGCAGCATGAGGGAACATCAAATTATCCCCTCGCAGAACATGTTGTAACTCAGAGAGGTCTCAGTGTGTGAGTTTTCATTATGAATCCTCGTGTCAGTGTGCGCGGGGCTATCCTTGGTGATCATTAAAGCCCATGTTATTGAAGTGAGTAGTGCACGAGTTCAATTACGTTAAGATGCAGCTCTGAAAGGAGGAGGAGGAGGAGGAGGAGGAGGAGGAGGAGGAGGAGGAGGAGGTGCTTTTCCAAGAGACAATATGACACCTGTTTTATTTAATCAGTAGTAGGCCTAATATAGATATATAACAGTAGGATATTTAGTGTACTTTATTTAACTTTAAGGTACTTTTACATTCCATTACCTGCTACTTTATACTTCTACTTCTCAGAGGCACATATTGTACTTTAATACAAAGATATAGCCTAATCATCAAATAATGGATCATGTATCGACAAGTTAAAGGGGCTCTGCTTTTTGGGGTTTTCTCTCTTCCCTCCAGAGATAATTATAATTTAGGGATAATTATAATAATGATTTTTAAAAAGTAATTGTGGTTGATTCTTTGCTGCAGTGGCGAGACAGAATATTTGGATTTTGTGTATAAAAATGGTGTCACTCAACTTCAATTGTTTCTGCGTAGATGTTTGTACGTCGGTGCTAGTATCTGTAGCTTTCTCTCTCCTGCTCTCTTATTTGTCTGCTTTAGTGTTTGCAGTAGTGGAAGAAGTTCAATATCACTGCAGGGAAGAGTGAGCTAAAGATTTCCCAAAGACTTTCTCACATGCATTCAAGAGAGACACTGCTGGCTCAATTCAAGGAAGGAAACTTTTTTTTAAAACACTTTTGTGGCAGATTCTTTTGCCACGCTTTGGAGAAACAAAATATCATGTTTAAGACCAACAATTAAAATGACCTGTCCATTGTTATGTTATATTATCGGCCTTTGAAACAGTGTCTTTTGTATCTCTTGCTTAATAATTGACTATTTACATAATGTACACATCATACCATTACCACCCAAACGCCCTTTCTTTACATGAAGTGATTCTTACCTGGTGTCATAGATGGCGTACAGGTTTTTCTTCCCATCGACAGCATTCCTGTTAAAACAAGATACGGTGTGATTACTTTATATGTCAGTACAGAGATTACGTGTTTTGTAGTCAAACCCTGAAGGCAGCATCACCCTGGTTCAATGTGATTTTGGATTAATACAGAAAAGAATGTCTGTGTCGAACACACATTTATATAAAGGAACTACAGCATGGTTATTTCTGGGTTTTAGGACTCATTCCTGCACCGCTACACACTGCCAGGAAACAGAAGGTTTTACACAATCATAAAAGGTTATCCACTCTTTCAAACCACTATAGTCTGCACTTGTTTGTATCTTTTAGGATGTGTAAGAAATACTCCTCCATAAGTGAGTCAGTTGTGAGTGGGTCGACCCCAATACTGGCGGAGATAAATGCACACTGATGAAATATAGCCTGCTGCAGACGTGTCAGACGTATCGTCTCCTCCTGAAATCTGGACCATTAACCAACCAAGAAAAATGGAAAATGAATAGCTGTGTCCCACATACAGGAAGTCAGGCCGATAATAGGCTGCACTATGAAAAGTGGGAGAAAAGTATGAAGAGCTTTTGAGAAAAAATCAAACTGGCATGCACTCATAAAACGTCTCCTCTCCTAATAGCACCTACAATCGTTATTCCTGTGGATAACTGCTCGTGTTTCCGAGCAAAGTAATCAGGTTTATGCAATCATTTGATTTTACTGCACAGGGGTATTGTGAGCCAACTCTGTTGTGATTGGTCAACCGTTTAGAGGTGTCCCGCCCCTTAGCCTATCATATACAATTTGTTAGAGCGCTAGAAAATTGTTACATAGTGATGTCACTATGTGGAAGCAAACAAAGCAGTCCAATTGAGGCGTTTTGAACGTGGGTGGGGGGGGGGGGGGGAATCTCCCTCTGGCAGTAACATAGGGATTTTAGCTTTTGTAGACCATTTACATGCACCAAAAACTATAACACGCTACAGGAAAGGGGATCCCCAAAAAGAAAATTAAGTAGTACTAAGTAAATATCTATCACATGCATACAGGCAGCCTACAAAATGCCACCTTAAAGACCCCATAGAAAGTCCTCTTTCGTTGTAAGTGTTGCAAAATGTGTCATAAAGTAAAGATGTGTGGTGCTATTGTTTGTTGGTATTGATCAGATTATGAAAGGGTTGTTGTTATGGAGATCCCTCTCATGGTTATCATTGTTATTACTTTGTACTCCCTCTCTCTCTCCCCCTCCCTTCCCTATCAGTCTCCCCATCTCTCTCTCTCCCTCTCTCTCTCTCCCTCTCTCCCTCTCTCTCTCTCTCTCTCTCTCTCTCTCTCATGCATCACACATCCTCTCTGCACTGCATGCTCTCCCTTCACTCCGCACTTTGCATTGTACCTCTGGATACCGGATTGGATTTTTCTGCAGAGCCTGCTGTGTGCAGACCCCTCTGAAGGATGGTCAGTCAGCACAAGTGTTGGGAAGCCTTCACATTCCCGCTGCAAGCCCTTTAATCACACACAAAGCCCGCTGACAGTGGAATTACTCCTCATCGCCTCTTCCTCTGTTCTCTGTGCGCGGATGGCTCCTCACATTTGATGCCAGATACCAGAGTCTGCGTGTGAGATTCAGGGAGAAGTTTGACTGCGCATCGTCTTCTTGTGTGGTAAGCTTTGCAGCACGGCTTGTTACAGGCCGGCGGGGTATGTGTGTGGGGGGGGTGTGTGTGAGTGGGCACGGGGGGGGGGTATCTGCTGCTGAGGCTGCAGGAGGGGGGACCTTAACCTGGAGAATGTAGCCTCAGAGCCGGGGAATGTGGTGGAGGAATGAGGCGGTGTGTGTGTGCAGGAGTGAGTCGTGAATGGAGGCTGTGCAGCGCGGGGTGCATGCATCATTGTGTGTGTGTGTGTGTGTGTGTGTGTGTGTGTGTGTGTGTGTGTGTGTGTGTGTGTGTGTGTGTGTGTGTGTGTGTGTGTGTGTGTGTGTGTGTGTGTGTGTGTGTGTGTGTGTGTGTGTGTGTGTGTGTGTGTGTGTGTGTGTGTGTGTGTGTGTGTGTGTGTGTGTGTGTGTGTGTGTGTGTGTGTGTGTGTGTGTGTGTGTGTGTGTGAGATAGAGAGGATACAGAGGGACAGATGTGCAGATATGTGCAGGTGGAGGCATCTCACAGTGTGCCCTTAGACCCTTGCAGGTAAAACTCCCAAAGAAACCCCCCAGTTAAAGGGGAACATGCTATACACCTCGGGGAGAGCAGCAGAGGAGGAAACCTCTCCCAGACATAGTTTAAAAATATATTACATTTACAGCATAGACGGTGAAAATGTTTACAATGTGCATAATGTAAAAAGAAGAAGAAGAAGAGGTGGATGTAAACAGTCTTCCAGAAAATAAGGTTTACAAGAAAGAAAGGCTGAGAGGAACTTTGCACCTAACATCTGTGCAGACCTTCTGAAGTGTTGAGAAAATCCAGAAAATATGTAGCTACACATTTATTTATTTATTATTTGTATTGATTAATCTGCTCATTAGCTTCTTGATTTGGTGTTTAAAATGTCAAAAAGTATTACAAATGTTCATTCAAGTTCCTCACAGTCCAAGTTGATGTCTTTAAATGTCTTGTTTTGTCAGTCCTAAACCCAAAGAAATTCACTTTAATGTGAAATAAAACAGAGACAACATTTTTGCCCGAAAATACAGTTAATAGGAGGGAAATACTAGAGCTTGAAGCCTGCATATAAACATATCGTGTATATTAATACAAAATATGTCAGATTAAATATTATTTATTTAGTTTCCAAATGTTGTTCCATCTATGTTGAAGATATTCTCTTAATGTGAAAAATCACAGAAAAACGAGGCTGAAAACATCCTTTTCTAAAATACTGGCATGAAAAATGACTTTAACACTTATTTGATTATCAATAGTTTGAGATTATTTTTCTGTTGACCGACTATTCTTTGCATCTAATGTTGTGATACTACAAAAACATTTGTGCACAATTATTAAGATTTACTGATCAAGAAATATTAGTGTTGCCTTTTAAGCTTGCTGTAAAGCTGATCAACAATACTATTTTATAAAAAGAAATATATGTGAATGGATATTATTCATTTAGTGAAACTGCAGAGAAGTTCTACAATACAGAACTGCTGCATTCATTTCAATGGTTTTAGTTTGTATGTACTGCTGCTGATATAATCCATGTTGATTTGTTTGCCTCTCACACCTTGCTTCTGAGTGTTGAGGTTGTGGATAATTGAATAGCCTGTCGGGATAAGTAGAGTCTGAATTCAGCCAGTTATTGTGAGTTTTTTAACCCGGTGAGGATGCGGTGTGTTTTTCAGGAATGGGCGATGGAAAGAGCTTCAGCTCTGCAATGAGGCGAGTGTGTGTCTGCGTCCTGATGCTGAGCATCACCTGCCGGCTGAGGTGAGAACTGGAGCTCTGCAGGGAAACATGAATGCACTTTATTTGTATTAATAATCTATTTCTAAATATATTTTCCTATGTTACTTTATTTCCAGCCGTGCACTGACTATGTCTACATGCATGCACACAAATATACATTTGTCAGATTTGGGCGAGACTAAAGGGAACTTCTTTTCACTTTTGGTCAGATCTAAAACAATATATTCTCATGTGGCCCTAATCCTCTTTCATTTTTCAGACAAGTGGAAGGAAATCAGGCAAAACTCATATTACATTTTTTTTCATGAGACTTTTTTTTACCCAAAAGTTATTATAACATAATTACTTATTTGCATATTTAAATATAACATTCAAGAAAACTTGTCAAAGAAAAAAAAATGACGTATTATGTTCATTTTCAGGTTCGTATTATCAGTAGGTAGTGTCTCTACTGTGACATGTCTCCATGTTTTAATGTTCAAAAAGCTCTTTATTTTTCTTCATACTGCCTGTGCTGCAACACCTCTTTTCACCCTCTGTCTGAAACCAGTTGTGATTGGTCAACCGCTTAGGGATGTCCCGCCCCTTAGCCAATCACGAACAATGTGTTGGAGCACTAGCCTAATATGTCAGTATGTTCGATTGGATTTTAGCCTTTGCAGAGCATTTAGATGCACAATAACCTGTCCTATAGAACAGCACACTACAGGAGAGGGAAAACCCCAAGAGCAGAATTATAGGGTTACATCTTAGTTACAGTTAAATCTTTGTAAAGAGAAATTTGGGTAAGGATGTACGTGTTTTTAACAATTCATATACCGTTATTGTGTATCACCATATCTGTATAATTTAATCCTGATAAGACTCCATTTAATCTAATTCCTGCATGAGTTGTGTATTTTCCTAACCATTATCTCTAAACCTCAGCCTCTCCCAGGAAGTAACGGGAACTCCCAAAGAGGCCGAACTAAACGACAACATCACCATCTTCACACGCATCCTGGACGGGCTGCTGGACGGATATGACAACAGACTGCGGCCCGGACTGGGAGGTAGGTCCAAATAAAAGCCTCAACACCTCTGATACTTTACGTAATTAAAACAGTCACACATCTGACAGGTGAGAACTGAAGGTGCCAAATATCTCTGGGGTGTCTCTTTTCACAAAATATCCAGGAATGTTTTATTTTTGTAACGTTTTATCTTTCAGTTTTGCTACGACAAAGTATGTCAGTAGATATACTGGTGGATTTAAAAACGGCGGTTGCTAACAAGTGTCTCAATGAGACGACTATACTGTACACGTCATCCCGCCCAACAGTTTAGCGGTTGTGACGTGAAGTCATGTGACCATGCTGTAGTTCCTTTATAGCCCAACATTAGCCGCCTTTAGCTTAGCGCAGCGTTTCTCAAAGTGTGGGGCGCGCCCCACTGGTAGGGCGCAAGGATGTGATAGGTGGGTCGCAAACGGACGCGATGAACGAGAGATTTTTCTTTTTTTTTAAATACATTTTTTGGACCTCAGGCCAGAATCGAACCTGGGTCCTCGGGGGCGGTAGTGGACTGTTACAGCCGGAGACTCGCAATGGCGGTGGACTTTCACAGCGCCGCTGCGCCGGACCCGCCGGGTGTTTGCGGCAGTGGATGCGGCGGCGGATGCGGCGGCGGATGCGGCGGCGGATGCGGTACCGGCGCAGCAGCACTGTGAAAGTCCACGTCCCACCTATGCCAGAGCCAGCGGTCCACCGATGGCAGCAGCCCACCAACGGCAGCGGCCCACCGGGAAAAGTCCCGAATCTCCCGATGGCCAATCTGCTCACACACACACAACTGAAACCAAAATCATTTACAGACATATGTAAAAATCTCTCATACACACATGTGAAATGCTCTCTCACACACACACACAACAGCGTTGCAGTCGGGAAGAAAAGCAATGTGGAGCGGCACCTCACCCACTTCATAAGGAGTTTAACAGTGACACTTTTCGAAATCCCGTTTGTGTCCCCTCGCTTTACAAATAGGCCTATTATTATTTTTTAACGCAAGCCGCCATCGCCACGGAAGAGCACACAGCCTCTGTGAGCGAGCGAGACAGAACACACCTTTATCTATTTAATATAGATGTAAAAAATAAAGTAAGAAATCATTCCATTCCATAATTTTTTTTAGAAGGGGAGTAATTAGAAAAACATGCATAAATAAAAAGAAAGAATGCTAACTAGTTAACATAAGATAAGAATAAACAAGTTTAAATTATTTGTTATTGGTTGTGATCATATTCTAAAGATGTTTGGATTATTAAAAAGTATACAGCTCCCTTTCATAGAGTGTTGAGAGCTGTATCCAGAAATTCATGTTGGGCTCAAAGTGCACCAGATTGATGCATTTCACTTCAACATTAAAAAAAATATCTTGCATGCCCCCGGACCCCCCTAGAGGATGTGAGGTCCAACCTTTTATTGGAGCGATGAGGAACAGGTGGGGCTTGAAAAGGTCCACCTGTTCAAAGTGGGGAATGACAGAAAAAGTTTGAGAACCACTGGCCCAACATTAGCCGCCTTTAGCTTAGCGGTGGTGGCGTTAAGTCTTGTCACCGTGCTGTCGTTCCTTTATAGCCCAACATTAGCCGCCTTTAGCTTAGCAGTGGTGATGTGAAGTCATGTGACCGTGCTGTAGTTCCTTTATAGCCCGACATTAGCCGCCTTTAGCTTAGCGGTGGTGATGTGAAGTCATGTGACCGTGCTGTAGTTCCTTTATAGCCCAACATTAGCCGCCTTTAGCTTAGCGGTGGTGAGGTTAAGTCTTGTCACCGTGCTGTCGTTCCTTTATAGCCCAACATTAGCCGCCTTTAGCTTAGCAGTGGTGATGTGAAGTCATGTGACCGTGCTGTAGTTCCTTTATAGCCCGACATTAGCCGCCTTTAGCTTAGCGGTGGTGACATGAAGACATGTGACCGTGCTGTGGTTCCTTTAAAGCCAACGTTATCTTTTACACATGAAGTGGTTTTAATATGTGGAGATCATTCTGCTGAACAAACCCTTTAAGTATCGTAAACGTTGTTTGACACAGAGATTATTCCCTGCAATAATCCCAAATCACATAGAGAAATCCCAGGGAGATTCTACCTTCAGGGTCAGAAAAGGGTAGAAAAAAGCTCTTTTCTCTGTGGATATTCCTCATTCTGAACAATGCTCTGGAACATCAGTCTTTTCCCCGGACAGGCTGAATGTGTCTGTATTCATGAAGTGTTTGACAGAGAGGCATGATCAGCTGTTTGCATCTCCCCTCAGTGTGATTTAATGTCACTGTACTGAGGCAGATACTGTGACCTTGAGGAAGACATTATTCCTGCTCATAAAACAGACGCTTCATTGTTCTCGGGAGAAGCAATACAAACACAGAGAAGCTCTCCTCAGAACGGAGGATTCAGACGATAAGAAGAGGAAATAATTCTCTTTTACTGGTTTTTGGGTCACTTTTTCTAGAATAAAATGAGTTTGGATCTTTGCACCATCTGTGTCAAAAGACTGGAGTTAGGGTTAGAAAAAATGCTGCCACTTTTGTTCTGATTGGTCAAGTCTTAAAATCTTGTACATACGTTGAGCAATAATTTTACTATTTAGATCAAATAAAAAATTTAACTTTCAGCAATAGAACATTTAAGATATGGCCTAAAAGGAGCAAAAAGCACTTGTAATGTATTGTGTTCATAAAATGACATCTTTGGTACCAGAGGTCGCGTTAACCGAATATTCTCCGTCTATGAAGGATTTTTTTTAACAATGACGGACAAATCTGAAAGCAGTCCGTCATTTTGACAGATTAGAACAAACTTGGAACAGCGCCAAAGTTTCCCCGCAGCGAGGCTCCGGTGTTGTGCCGTGTTATGCATGCCCTCCAAAAAGGAAATCATACCGTTTCCAAACCTAACTGTGCCGTACAAATCATTGAAATGTCTGTAAGTTTTGGCTTCACGCTGTGCACGCTCCCGCGAGGTGCAGCAGCCATGCATAACACTGTGCATGTGAACTGTCCCCCCCCTGTTGACAGTTGTGTAAAAGCCGACGGGTAATTCTGGATTTTGACAGAAGTTATACGATCCTGTCCGTCAACATGACGGGCAGTGAAAAAGTTTAGCTCAACCTCTGTATGTAACGTGTTTTGAGGTCATACTATATTGTACTCTACAGTCTTTGAGCACAGGGGACAACTGCTTTTTCACAAATATAATGAAGTATACAGATTAAAACAGAAGGGCAAAAGTTCCAAAAACCCTAACCCTAATGTGCAACCATCCAGGGTTGTATAATTGTTCCTCATTTAATTCCTGTAATGTCACCGAAAACATAAACCTGCCTTCATGTTTAAAGGCCCCATGTCATGGCCATTTCTACTGATCATAATTCCATTGTTGAGGTCTACTAGAATAGATTTATACTGTGCAATTTTCCAAACTCACATTGGTTTCTCACAGCATCTCTGTATAGTATGTGTATTCACTCTCTGTCCTAAACGGCTTGTTGGAGCTCCTGCCCCCCTGTGAGCCCAGTGGCGGTCTGCGAGACACAGCGAAACCCAGCCCGAGCACACACACACACACACACACACACACACACACACACACACACACACACACACACACACACACACACACACACACACACACACACACACACACACACACACACACACACACACACACACACACACACACACACACACCCGCAGCCTGGTTGGGAGTTTGTGTACTCAGAGCCTCGCCACGTCCCGCCGGCTGAGAAATCGGTGGAGCTGCAGCTGAGAAAAGATTGAGTGTGTGTGTGTGTGTGTGTGTGTGTGTGTGTGTGTGTGTGTGTGTGTGTGTGTGTGTGTGTGTGTGTGTGTGTGTGTGTGTGTGTGTGTGTGTGTGTGTGTGTGTGTGTGTGTGTGTGTGTGTGTGTGTGTGTGTGTGTGTGTGTGTGTGTGTGTGTGTGTGTGTGTGTGTGTGTCCGGCTCGGACGTAACGTAACAGCACCGCAGATTGGTCTTCTTGGACGTTACATTACGTTACGTCACTATACCCAAATACATCACTGTACCCAGGAAGAAAAAGAGAAATGTCCAACGAGGCGTTCTGGGGCAGCACAGACAGGTCTTTTCTGTGTTAGAGTTTTACTCGCTACAGGGTGTACTTTGAGGGTTTGTGACTCTGCAGACAGTTTACATGCATAAAAAGCTACATAACACAAGGGGACGGGTAATAACCATAAAAGCATGACATGGGACCTTTAAGTTTAGTCTCACAATATTATCTCTTTCTTCTTTTCAGAGAAGGTGACGGAGATAAAAACCAACATCTTCGTCACAAGTTTCGGACCCGTCTCTGACACAGAAATGGTAAGAAGTTACACTCTCAACCTACACTTAGAATTTGTATTGAAATAAATCTGTTATGTGGTGGGAATATTTTAACAAAATACAACCCTATCTGTTTTTTAAGGCCATTACGCCAAACACAATACAACTCTGTTGAAAAAATCTACATTTTAAATGTATTCCCTGCATGTGTAGTAATACAATTGTGTATAAATGAGACTATCAAAAGTAGTTTATGTGCAATAATGGAAACATAGCTGTTGTATATATGTGTATATTAATGTATTTATTCTCTATCATTTCACTTAAAACCTTTATGTTCATTTTGCAGCGTTCTTAGCAAAATACAAAAATTGTCCAGCATGAATAAACATGTGTCTTGCCTCAATTAGATAGGATACATCTTGCCTTAGTGTTTAAAAATCGAAATAAACATGTGGAAGGTGTAGTTCATTCTCTTATACGCTCGGAGTACACAAACAATTTGTTTAATCCCAAACACATGTACAGTGTTAATTCGATTTTATCGCTGTTATTTTCCCGCAGGAATACACCATCGACGTGTTCTTCCGTCAGAGCTGGAAGGACGAGCGTCTCTGCTTTAAAGGCCCGATGGAGATGCTTCCTCTCAATAATCTGTTAGCCAGTAACATCTGGACTCCGGACACCTTCTTCCTCAACGGGAAGAAATCCATCGCTCACAACATGACGACCCCCAACAAGCTGCTGAGGCTGAAGGATGACGGCACGCTGCTCTACACCATGAGGTACCGGTACCGCTGACCTCTGGCATGATGGCATGATCTGTTTCCTGTTTTATTTTGAAACGTTTCCCCCCTGGTGTCTATTTTCACTTCCTGTCCTTGTTATTATCCCGCTCTTTCTTCTCCTGTTCTTGCTTCATTGGTTCCACCTATTTCCCATTAGACCTGCAACCACCTGACCTCCTGTACACCTGCACTTTATCCCTTCATCAGTTCAGCTTCTATCTAAGGCTACAGTCAAATAGTCCAAAAATCACCTACTATCATCTATTCCTATCGTCTATTCCTTGACCTCTGTGTGAAACGTCACGGGGTTAAGGAATAGTGGATATTATACATATGTATTATACTCTTATAAGATGTATGTAGATAGTATAAGAAATGTGCAGAATATGACAGTTTAATGGTGGAGGTATACACACATATTGATAGATGTCTTGTAATGCACTGTTGAGGAACCTGCGACCCAAGTTTTTCATTCATTGCATAACTACACCGTAGTTGTGTATAATATGATATGTCAATAAACCTTAGAAAATCTTGAAATCTTGAAAGGGATGTGCAAAATATTCATTATACACAGTCTTTAATTAACTATTAGTAGAAAATAACGAGTAATGAATATACTTTATAGGGTTCCTATTAATATCTAATAATAAAATAATAAAATGCAATAACGTGCTTTAACTATCAGGTGTCCCTTTCTATCAGCTGTGCACCGTTATGGTGTATATACAGCCTATCTACCAATTGGATCAAATATAAAAGTCAGCCGAATTAGTGTTGATACTGCCAGGAGACGTATTATGTGAAAAGAAATGTAAGATGTTGTTTAATGGCTGATATATTTATGATCCACCTCACATTTTCAGTTTTGGCGGCAGTTGTTCCTGTTTGTCTAGAAGTCTTCTCATCAGGGCTCTATAAATAGACAACTACGGCAGATATGTAATAATTAATGCAGCCAAACCGTGTATTACAATGCCGTTATGTGATGACTTTCAAAAGCAAGCACACTCGGAATAAAGTATTCTTTTATTTAAAACATTTTTTTTCGGATTTCACATCGTATAAACACCAAATCCCAGCATGCATTGCGGCTAAACCATCCAATCATCGAGCTGAGGATTTTACCTACGTCTGTTTCCGGTTTAGTTTATGACGGATGTATTTTGTTATACACACATTCCTTCACATTTAAATTTTAATTTACATTAAAGTATTTCGTGAGGCCTTCTAACATGTTTTTAAATATAACTACTGTTAGAGAATATTTTAATGACATCTGTGCAGGGGAGAATTTTAGTGTTTTCCTATGTGTCCTGCCTGCAACTTAGAGCAGGGCACAGGTCAAAGGTCCTGCCTTCCTGTGGGGGAGTGTGGACCATGCGCGCAGATGACTTTAACAGACTTTCTTTGTCTCTAAACATGTGTTATATCGATTAGGATGGAAAGAGCGCGAATATAGGCCACTCCTATATTCTCTGTGTAGATTTTGCGCTGTGTTTCGGTGTAATCCTCAGTGTTGATTTGGGATTCTCATGATGAAAGTTGTGTTAATATATACGGTTGTAGTTGAAGAGTTTGTAAATGAACATGAACCGAAGCTGTTGCCTGGCAACGCAATTGCACAACGTCACGTCCGTTAATTCCACATCCACACGAATGGATTAACATTGATTTAATACATTAATGTAGCCTTTGTTTCTGCTAAAAGAGTTGTCGACCAGCTGGGGCAACAAGAAAATCGGCGTAATCGAGTTTGACTATTACAAAATAAATCATTATTATATTAATATTGACAATAACAACCGACCATCGGGGTAGCATTTGCGGGTATTTCTCCACTGGTTAACATGGGTTAACAATACCGTGTAACTGTCATGTTTGAAGGGACGAAATCTTGACATCTTCACGTCTCCCAGCATGGTAAATCGTCACATGTTCATGTCTTGCCGTGATACCGGGTTGCTTAGGATACACTCGAAAGGAAAGGAGATGATGCTCTATCACAATTCCTTGTGTCCTCAATATTGTGATGAGAGACGCAGATCATGTAAGTTAAAGGGCGTATTAAGTGTTTTAAAAGTTATGCTGTCACTTGCAATGGTGTTAATACATGTTGGACTTTCAACACTTTATTAAACCAAAAGGAGAAATGTAAACGTTACTCTTATTACTGTTAAACTATGTCATTTGAAGTCAATGACGTCAACATTTCACTGTGTTTACTGAGCTGCGTTGGGTTTCTTCAACTTTGTTTCAACATGTTTGGATGGTTATACGCACAGTGATAGATATGTAGCTCTGAAAAGTTATGCATATATTGAATATGAGTTTTATTAATCAGAATATTTTAATACAATCAAACTAATTGGGATTCATGTGGATTAATATGTGTCGACAGGAGTGTAAAGGAGGTTGTAAAAGACATAGATCCTGATTTTCACAATTCGACCTTAATTCATGTTAATCAGGACTAACGCAGACTTCCTGTTGGAGGGTTTAATAACTTCCTATTAGAGCGTTGGTGGACTCAAATGCAGGTGACAGGAACTTATAACAAAAATACTTTTAATTCATGCTTGGTTCAGACATCACAACAAGAGTTCGCAATATGCAACATACAAGAATCCGATACAAAAGAGGAGAAAACCTTTCAAAATAAAACAGGAACCAATCAATTAAAACTAGCACCATGAACATATTTGACTATATCAGACTAAAACAATGAATCATAGGAGTGAGACGTGGTGTGATCCAATTAGAGAAGAGTCATCCATCAGCCTGTAATAGTTCTTTAATGTTTGTCTAAGAGCCGTGCTGCTGAGATAAAGCCTGCTCTCACTACTCAACTCAGATGGGGGTCCTCGCTCTGCAGGACGGAGGTCACAGGGCCTCCACCTCACGTCACGATATTTCATTAATAACTATTAGAGATGCATGATTTACAGCTACAGAATAAATAAGGAGGCTTCTGCAAACATGAGAAGAAAGAAATAAAATAAAACCTGGACAAAATAACAACAAACACGCAGTGGTTTCAGACCTGAGATAATGCATTTTAAAACACTACAATACTAAAGTTTATAAATCAGAATACCACAAACCACATACACTGATCATTTGGCTGTGGTCTTCTTTTCCTGAAGTTATGTATTGGGCCAATTGATTAAAATAATTGGATTCTAATTGAAATATTGGCTTTGGGAAACTTGTTAGCTAGCCAAATTGCTTTCATTGGCTTAACACGCACTAAACGTAGACATACAGTAGAAGTAAAAGTGGAAGTGGAAGAGAGCAAGAAGAAAAAGCGACATATCGTCTGAAACTATTTTGTTTCTACGTTTCACAAACAACGTTTTTTAATGACATTTTGTAGAAAAAATAAATTAACATTTCACGATTTTAGATTTTAACTCAAGTATTGTCAAAAAGACTTAAAATATCCATCTTTGCTCTTCATTCATTCATTTCTTACACTCAGTAAGAAATGTTCATAACTGCCGGTTATGAACGTTAAAATACAAAAATGTGAAACTATTGGATATTATATCCGGTGTCTGTTATCAGAAGCATGTGCGTATCCGTTATTGTTAGGGTGAACATCTATAACGTACATCTCAAATTGTTGCTAGTGGAGTACTTCAGGAAAGTCGACGGGGGGTACTAAACGTAAAAGGGCTCTTGTTACAAAATATTATAATTTCTTCTATTTAATTTGATCATTTATCGTTTAAAGAAGATAAATGACAAGCTTGTATATCGATGCTTAGTAACTCTTAACTTAATCTGTAAAATTAAGTTGAGGACAAATATCGTTCTCAATTGTAAAAAGTAGAAAGTAGCTCCTAGCAATAAATTATATTCGGTGTAAATCTTCGTCTTTATTTTTAAATGTTAAATCGTATTTAAAATATGAAATATTCTATTCTTGATATTTCTCTTACAACTTAATTCCATATATTGTGTTTATTTTTGCATCACCATATACAAAAGCAAATTCCTTTAAACCATTTAAACCTACGTGGCAATAAACCTGATTCTGATATTGATCACCATTTTTAATTACAAACGTTATCAATGGAGCACGTTTACAAACAAGATGAAGTTTGAAGTGCATCCTAAAAATACATAAAAATAGATTATAAATCTACTTTTATGGCGTGTGTGTGTGTGTGCGTGTGTGTGTGTGGTCTAGCATTACTATACTTGTGGGGACCTACATCTGTTTACATAGTCACGTGTGGGGACTCGCCTCCCTTATGGGGACAAAATGGAGGTCCACATGAGGGGAATCATTACTTTTAGGGTGAAGTCTTGGTTAGGGTAAGGGTTAGGGTTAGGCATGTGTTGGTTATGGTTAAGGTTAGGGTAAGTCTCCAGGAAATGCATGTAAGTCAATGTAATGTCCCCTGAAGTGATGTATACATGGTATGTGTGTGTGTGTGTTGGTGTGGGTGTGGGTGTGGTGTGTGTGTGTGTGTGTGTGTGTGTGTGTGTGTGTGTGTGTGTGTGTGTGTGTGTGTGTGTGTGTGTGTGTGTGTGTGTGTGTGTGTGTGTGTGTGTGTGAGTGTGAGTGTGAGTGTGGTGTGTGTGTGTGTGTGTGTGTGTGTGTGTGTGTGTGTGTGTGTGTGTGTGTGTGTGTGTGTGTGTGTGTGTGTGTGTGTGTGTGTGTGTGTGTGTGTGTGTGTGTGTGTGTGTGTGTGTGTGTGTGTGTGTGTGTGTGTGTGTGGCCTAGCATTACTATACTTGTGGGGACATACATCTGTTTACACAGTCAGGTCAGGTGTGGGGACTCGCCTCCCTTATGGGGACAAATTAGAGGGGAATCATTCATTTTAGGGTGAAGACTTGGTTAGGTTAAGGGTAAGGTTTAGGGTTAGGCATGTGTTGGTTATGGTTAAGGTTATGGTCTCCAGGAAATACATGTAAGTCAATGTAATGTCCCCTGAAGTGATGTATACATGGTATGTGTGTGTGTGTGTGTGTGTGTGTGTGTGTGTGTGTGTGTGTGTGTGTGTGTGTGTGTGTGTGTGTGTGTGTGTGTGTGTGTGTGTGTGTGTGTGTGTGTGTGTGTGTGTGTGTGTGTGTGTGTGTGTGTGTGTGTGTGTGTGTGT
>NW_027262905.1:0-21108 GCF_902827115.2 Pseudochaenichthys georgianus
AGAGAAGAGGTGTGTGTGTGTGTGTGTACCATTGTTCCGTCTCTTTCATCTTTTCACTTTTTTATATTCATGTCTCTTTATTCATCTTTCCCTTCATCTGATTCTCCTTCTCGTTCTCTCCGTCTTTCACCATTTATTTTTTCCATTCTTTCCTCAAAACCTGTTGATATTCTTTATTGGTTTTGTTAATATCTGCCCGTGCGTAGTACACGCGGGGTACGGTGGCAAGGGGACAAAGTATGAATGTTGGTTTTGTACTAACAACACAGAATGCAGAACAATGAGAGACATTTCTTTCATTTCTGTTTTAGTTTAAGCTCAAAGTTGTATTATTCTCTTCTCTGAACATTTCTTTTACTCAAACAGCACAGATGCCTTCAGGTACTATTTGCTTACCTATGTCATACTTGGTTTCCTTTTGTCTTATTCATACAGGTTTTGTACAAAAATCATGCAAACAATGCGTGAACTCGCCCCCTTATTGTATCTACAAATGAGTAGTGTATATAAGTTGTGCTTCTCTGTGCCATAAGCAGCTTTCATACCAAGTACTTTGCCGCATTTAGTTCCCAGCACTTAGTACCCCCATGGAACTAACTAAGTACAGATCGCGTTCACACCGGAATAAGTCCCTGAGGGAGGATTACGCAAATGAGCCGCTGACATCACTTCTTCTTCTGCTTTGGGTTTACTGGCCGGCCGCAAACCACTTCACGGCGTATACTGCCACCCGGAGTCCCCGGCCGGAAGTCCCCGGAGTTGGGGAAGGCTTCAGTAGAAGCTGCCGGGAGTCCCAGCAGCTTCTACTGAAGCCTTCCGAGTAAATCGCCAGAACGCCGACACCTCCTCATCTCCACCGCTCCCATGTTTTCTTTTGTGTTGCCATAAGTGAGTCTCTCTGCGTTTCTGAGCGGGGCTAATGCTAATGCTAATAATGCTAATGCCAGCAA
This sequence comes from Pseudochaenichthys georgianus, assembly GCF_902827115.2. Taxonomy (NCBI): domain Eukaryota; kingdom Metazoa; phylum Chordata; class Actinopteri; order Perciformes; family Channichthyidae; genus Pseudochaenichthys; species Pseudochaenichthys georgianus. Next base: position 951 of record NW_027262905.1, read on the forward strand.
ATACAATTTCGGCTTCAAAAAAGTTTTCAGAGTTTTAAGGGGCGTGGTTTGCAATTCGCCCAGCCAATCAGAAATTGGTAGTTTTTCCTCCCCAGGATAGTTCCACCTCTCTAGCAGGCACCTGGGCTGAAGTCGAATAGTCCATTTAGCTTAGGAACCTTCCTAAAGGAGTGAAATGACCCGGAAGTCCCTCAGTGGCAGCCATGATAAGTGCCGTTCCAATTCTCTAGAATGATGAGAATGAAAGGAAAGGAGGTTTCAAACTTCCTTTATAACCTCCTTTAGCTTAGGAACCACTGGACCTCCCTAACTGACAGGAGAAGCGAAAATGCTGCCCCACAATGCCTTGCAGCCGCAGCATTTGCCGTCACTCAACAGTCGGCCGTTCACGGAAACACCCGATTATGACGGAGAAATGATATCATGAAAGTTACGGTGCTTATTAAGCTTTTTAAAACATAGGTGGTAAGTTGCCAAAGTGCTTTGTTTTGAACGTTCATCAGTATTATAATCAAAAAGAGAAATATGAACGTTAGTTTTTACTGAAATGATCAAATAAAGTCAACATCTCAGTCTTCACTGAGCTGTGTGGGGTTTGTTCAACTTTTAAAAGATGTTTGAATGGTGATATACACAGTGATAGATGTTCAGGACTAACGTTTATAATAAATACATTTGTATTGATTTTAAGATCTTTAGTTCATACAATCATACGTATTGGGATCATTGGTATTAATGTGGACCGGAGGGAGAGGGTGACGAGCATAAGTTTCACTTTCCTTTTTTATTTAAATTCCAGCTTTGGTCATGAAGAATATGTTTCTCTGTTGTCCACGTTCATAAAGCAAAGCAGCAGCATCAGAGCACGGTGCAGAGTCTCTCGATGAGTTCACAGCAGTCCCTCGTTCTTATTGAACATCCATGATGTAGTCCGCTGTATAGAAAACTGTGGTTGCCATGGTTTCCCCACAGCAGCAGACGCACACAATGACGTCCGCTGGCGCATCATAAACACGTCGGATAGAGAAAGTGCAGTCTCTTCTCTAAAGTACCGCAGTCTCTTCTCCTAAGTCCTTTTGAATTCTCCTATCCACTATCCCTTAACCCTGTGACCTTTCACTCAGAGGTCAAGTAATAGGAGATAGGGTTAGAACTTAGGAGCTGATTTTTAAACTATCCGACTGCAGCCCGGCTCTGGCAGGCTCTACACATGGGGGTAAAAGTTCTCTGAACTAAGTTCTCTTTTTGGTGTGAACGCAAAATTCCAGGAACTATCGGAACTAAACGGGAAAAGTACTCCGGTGTGAAAGCGCCTATTGAGCTCCATTGTTTCAAAAACTAAGATATCAGGTGGTATTTCTGCATAACCCACATGACTTTCTTTTAGCCTTGTAATATGAGGTGTATTGTGATCTCTTGTATACATTAATGTTAAGGCAGGCAGATATTAAGTCTCAATGGTGGAATACAATCACGTACAAATACCTGTGCACTATATATAGTGTAAGGTATATATATTGAAGTTCCAAAACAAAACGCCATTGCCCGAAATACGTTATGGGTGTATCTAAAGTGATTAGGGTAGTAGCCTAGTTATGTTGCAGCTATTGGGAGATAAAGAAACAAAGTTCTTATTTACTAATCTTTTATTTGGGTCTAGAGTTTGTTTTAAGACGAATATCTATTTTACATGCAGAGTGTAAATCTCATAAGCTAAAACAACTAGAAAATACTGTTCACACTTTAATAAATACTATGACATGTTCTCATTAACGGCAGCTGTTGTGTAAATTAAGTACAGAAAAAAGGAATTATATTAGAAGTGGAAAATCTGAAATGTTGCAAAATTGTACTTCGATTCAAACTCTTTCCTGGATTATCTAGTTAATCTGGTTAATATTAAAGATGAACATAATAAACACATAAATATATGTACCATAAACACATACATATATGCATATTTCTGCACATTTAACGCACACGTATCTATATCTGCTGCACTGTCACTGATGATGTCACTAACCAATAATGATGACACACACACACACACACGCACACACACCTTTATAAACCGCATCATGCAGCATGTACTGTCGTCATGGTGATGGTCCACTCTCATACCCATTATGTGTTCCAGGCGAAGCGCCGCGCATCATCTCCGCTGCGGATGATTTTCATGTTGGAGCTGCAGTCGAATGACAAGGGAAAGAAAATTGACATTTGGTCAATTTGAAACAAGCTGTTTTCTGCCTCTGAGTGGACGGTTTGTAAAAAGAGAGGTTTTTATTATTAGTGGTGACGACGACGTGTTCCTGAGGGATGATCAGAGTCACTGCACTTAAATATAACAATGGTACCTACAGCTTATTTTCTAGATTCAATGATCAGGTGTATATCTGTATGTAGCGTCTCTACTTTAAAGAGTCCTCTCCTGCTGATGTTCAGGTGTATATCAGTATGTAGTGTCTCTACTTTAAAGAGTCCTCTCCTGCTGATGTTCAGGTGTATATCAGTATGTAGTGTCTCTACTTTAAAGAGTCCTCTCCTGCTGATGTTCAGGTGTATATCAGTATGTAGTGTCTCTACTTTAAAGAGTCCTCTCCTGCTGATGTTCAGGTGTATATCAGTACGTAGTGTCTCTACTTTAAAGAGTCCTCTCCTGCTGATGTTCAGGTTTATATCAGTATGTAGTGTCTCTACTTTAAAGAGTCCTCTCCTGCTGATGTTCAGGTGTATATCAGTATGTAGTGTCTCTACTTTAAAGAGTCCTCTCCTGCTGATGTTCAGGTGTATATCAGTATGTAGTGTCTCTACTTTAAAGAGTCCTCTCCTCCTGATGTTCAGGTGTATATCAGTATGTAGTGTCTCTACTTTAAAGAGTCCTCTCCTGCTGATGATCAGGTGTATATCAGTATGTAGTGTCTCTACTTTAAAGAGTCCTCTTCTGCTGATGTTCAGGTGTATATCAGTATGTAGTGTCTCTACTTTAAAGAGTCCTCTCCTGCTGATGTTCAGGTGTATATCAGTATGTAGTGTCTCTACTTTAAAGAGTCCTCTCCTGCTGATGATCAGGTGTATATCAGTATGTAGTGTCTCTACTTTAAAGAGTCCTCTCCTGCTGATGTTCAGGTGTATATCAGTATGTAGCGTCTCTACTTTAAAGAGTCCTCTCCTGCTGATGTTCAGGTGTATATCAGTATGTAGTGTCTCTACTTTAAAGAGTCCTCTCCTGCTGATGTTCAGGTGTATATCAGTATGTAGTGTCTCTACTTTAAAGAGTCCTCTCCTGCTGATGTTCAGGTGTATATCAGTATGTAGTGTCTCTACTTTAAAGAGTCCTCTCCTGCTGATGTTCAGGTGTATATCAGTACGTAGTGTCTCTACTTTAAAGAGTCCTCTCCTGCTGATGTTCAGGTGTATATCAGTATGTAGTGTCTCTACTTTAAAGAGTCCTCTCCTGCTGATGTTCAGGTGTATATCAGTATGTAGTGTCTCTACTTTAAAGAGTCCTCTCCTGCTGATGTTCAGGTGTATATCAGTATGTAGTGTCTCTACTTTAAAGAGTCCTCTCCTCCTGATGTTCAGGTGTATATCAGTATGTAGTGTCTCTACTTTAAAGAGTCCTCTCCTGCTGATGATCAGGTGTATATCAGTATGTAGTGTCTCTACTTTAAAGAGTCCTCTTCTGCTGATGTTCAGATGTATATCAGTATGTAGTGTCTCTACTTTAAAGAGTCCTCTCCTGCTGATGATCAGGTGTATATCAGTATGTAGTGTCTCTACTTTAAAGAGTGCTCTCCTGCTGATGTTCAGGTGTATATCAGTATATAGTGTCTCTACTTTAAAGAGTCCTCTCCTGCTGATGTTCAGGTGTATATCAGTATATAGTGTCTCTACTTTAAAGAGTCCTCTCCTGCTGATGTTCAGGTGTATATCAGTATATAGTGTCTCTACTTTAAAGAGTCCTCTCCTGCCCATTGAATGAAGATCTAGAATACACACCTCCTTTGTTGATATACCCGTCTCACATCAGTCATTTGGACGTGTCATTGCAGGGCCAGTGTTGCAAGACTACAATACCCACAATGCCTTGCAGGACTGGTTTAATACTCTCTGCACTGAATGTACTATAGCATAATATTAAACCAATATATCAATATATGCAATAATTGAACGGCATGGAACGGAAGGGAGACGGAGGAAAGGGGAATCAGCCTTGAGTTCTTGCTGCCATGACAACAAGACTAGCACTGCTGCTATGGTGACACACACACACACACACACACACACACACACACACACACACACACACACACACACACACACACACACACACACACACACACACACACACACACACACACACACACACACACACACTCAAAGATGCATTTATGAAGTGTATTGTTGAGGATGCTATTGAAAAGCAGAAAGAGGAATAGAGGTGAAGGTCTGCATGAGAGCAAGAACAGTGAAGAGTCTGCTCCTCTTCATCATGTTCTCCCCCTCCTCCTCCTCTTCCTCTATATTATGGTCTTCATCACATCCTCCTATTTCTTAATACACTCTCTTCTTCTTCTCCATGCTTTAATGTTCGAAAGGCTCTTTATTTTTCTCATACTGCCTGTGCTGCAGCACCTCTTTTCACCCTCTGTCTGAAACCAGAGCCCAGTCTGCTCTAATTGGTTAGCTGGCCGGCTCTGTTGTGATTGGTCACCAGCTTACAGATGTCCCGCCCCTGTGGTTTCACTCCGGTGTGTGTGTGTGTGTGTGTGTGTGTGTGTGTGTGTGTGTGTGTGTGTGTGTGTGTGTGTGTGTGTGTGTGTGTGTGTGTGTGTGTGTGTGTGTGTGTGTGTGTGTGTGTGTGTGTGTGTGTGTGAGAAATTAAGCTTTATATATTGTCACATCTGACATTTCTAGTCGTTTATTGGTGAAATTATGACTTTCTCTAAGTGAATTCTTCAAAGATGGAACAAGGCCTGTGAACATAATGAATCTGTCAGGATAATATTTATTAATTTGATTGGATCATCACAGTCTTGTCAGGTAATTACCAGAAGTTCATAACATTAACATGGTGGCTTTAATAGCGTTCACTTTCTGATAGATGCATTACTGTTTTTGTATTAATTTATTCTTTTAAATTATTCTGTCCATCAGCTCCTGAGGATAATTTGAATTATTTATTCCTCTGCTGATCAAGATCAAAGTGTATTCTTTCTTCTTCTCTCTCTCGATCACTCAGTAATTTGAATTTGCTTATTGGCACAACCAGAATTAAAGAATGGCCCATATTTGTTCAGGTTTATAGTAATAAAATAATCACAGCCCGTGATTCACATAAATAAATCTGACACCTATAACCTTCTGTTTGTTCGCATGTGCAGGTTGTTACAGAAAGTATCGATTCAACAACTGAGGAATTAATAAGATGTTTAGAGTCAGACGAAATAGATAGATAGACGGACGGACGGACGGACGGAGGGAGAGACAGACGGACGGACAGACAGACAGTGAGATAGACGGACGGACAGACAGACAGTGAGATAGAGAGAGACGGATGGACGGACGGACAGACAGAGAGACGGACAGAGAGACGGACAGAGAGACAGACAGAGAGACGGACGGACGGACAGACAGACAGACAGACAGACAGTGAGAGAGACAGAGAGACAAACAGACAGACAGACAGACAGTGAGAGAGACAGAGAGACAGACAGACAGACAGACAGACAGTGAGAGAGACAGACAGACAGACAGACAGTGAGAGAGACAGAGAGACAGACAGACAGACAGACAGACAGACAGACAGACAGTGAGAGAGACAGAGAGACAGACAGACGGACGGACGGAGAGACAGACAGACAGACAGACAGACAGACAGACAGACGGACGGACGGGCAGAGAGACAGACAGACAGACAGACAGACAGTGAGAGAGACAGACAGACAGACAGACAGACAGACAGACAGACAATGAGAGAGACAGACAGACAGACAGTGAGAGAGACAGACAGACGGACGGACAGACAGAGAGACAGACAGACGGACGGACGGACGGACGGACGGACAGAGAGACAGACGGATGGACAGACAGACAGACAGACAGACAGACAGACAGACAGACAGACAGACAGACAGACAATGAGAGAGACAGACAGACAGACAGTGAGAGAGACAGACAGACGGACGGACAGACAGAGAGACAGACAGACGGACGGACGGACGGACGGACGGACAGAGAGACAGACGGATGGACAGACAGTGAGAGAGAGAGACAGACAGACAGAGAGACAGACGGATGGACAGACGGACGGATGGAGAGACAGTGAGAGACAGACAGACAGATAGATAGTTACTGTAGACGGACAGACAGACAGATAGACATTGGGACATTTGTTTACTTAAGTGATTTTATTCACAGCAAAGATCGCTGAAAAAAAAAAGTTACATGGACGTCCAGTCCGAAATACAAAGAGAAAATAAACATTAACACATAAAGCTAACCAAAAATCACTTTTATATATCAGGTTTATATTTGTTAAGCCCCTCCCCATAGGTCAATCAACTATTTATAAACTTAAATATTGTAATTCTAACTACCTCCAAATGTATTCAAAGTGTATTTCAAAAATAATTAGACACAATAAATCAAATAGGTCAACATATTCTACTATTTCTGACCTCTGAACAACAACTACATTTTAAATAGCGAGAAAAGATTGTCACCTATGCGCATGCACTACATGGTACGGTCCAATTAAGCACAGCTGTGTTTCTATGATCGATTAAAGGCCACAGTTTTCTGTTGTTCTGTTTGATACTGATATACACCTGAACATCAGCTGGAGAGGACTCTTTAAAGTAGAGACACTACACACTGATATACACCTGAACATCAGCAAGAGAGGACTCTTTAAAGTAGAGACATTACACACTGATATACACCTGAACATCAGCAGGAGAGGACTCTTTAAAGTAGAGACACTACATACTGATATACACCTGAACATCAGCAAGAGAGGACTCTTTAAAGTAGAGACACTACATACTGATATACACCTGAACATCAGCAGGAGAGGACTCTTTAAAGTAGAGACACTACATACTGATATACACCTGAACATCAGCAGGAGAGGACTCTTTAAAGTAGAGACACTACATACTGATATACACCTGAACATCAGCAGGAGAGGACTCTTTGAAGTAGAGACACTACATACTGATATACACCTGAACATCAGCAGGAGAGGACTCTTTAAAGTAGAGACAATACATACTGATATACACCTGAACATCAGCAGGAGAGGACTCTTTAAAGTAGAGACACTACATACTGATATACACCTGAACATCAGCAGGAGAGGACTCTTTAAAGTAGAGACACTACATACTGATATACACCTGAACATCAGCAGGAGAGGACTCTTTAAAGTAGAGACACTACATACTGATATACACCTGAACATCAGCAGGAGAGGACTCTTTGAAGTAGAGATGGTATAGCTGATGTTTCTCTCTGGGTGCTGGTTGATGATGTGTCTCTGTGTTCTGTCTCGTCAGATACCAGAGTGTGTTTTCTATGGGATGTACGAGAAGATCCTGCTGTTTCGTCATGACCAGACCTCTGAGAACGTGCTGCAGCTGCTCCGCTCAGCCTCTCAGATCCAGGAGGGAGACCTGGTGGAGGCCGTGCTGTCAGGTAGCTGGACTTTATTATAACCAGAGGTGGGAAGTAGTGGAGTCCAAATACTTTGTTACTGTACTTAAGTACATATGTTTCTGGTATCAGTACTTTATTCCAATACTTACGACTTTTTACTTTGACTTCTTACATTTTGAACACAAATACCTGTTCTTTCTACTAGTGTTGCGCGGTGTACCGATACTTGAAAGGTACCGCGATACCTTGCCGTTAAAAACGTTACGATTCCTCCGTTTCATTGGTATCGGTACTTTAAGAATGACGGGGGGAAAGTACTCCGGTGAGAAAGCGCCGTTTTCTGCTTCCACTCCCTGCACTGCAGCCGTGCCTGCAGTCCCTCCCTCTCAAGCATGCTCTAAGTCCCTCCCCTCTCTCTCGTGCACGCGCTAAGTCCCTCCCTTCTCTCGTGCACGCTCTAAGTCCCTCCCCTCTCAAGCACGCTCTAAGTCCCTCCCCTCTCTCGTGCACGCTCTAAGTTCCTCCCCTCTCAAGCACGGTCTAAGTCCCTCCCCTCTCTCGTGCACGCTCTAAGTCCCTCCCCTCTCAAGCAAGCTCTAAGTCCCTCCCCTCTCAAGTACGCTCTAAGTCCCTCCCCTCTCTCGTGCACGCTCTAAGTTCCTCCCCTCTCAAGCACGGTCTAAGTCCCTCCCCTCTCTCGTGCACGCTCTAAGTTCCTCCCCTCTCAAGCAAGCTCTAAGTCCCTCCCCTCTCAAGTACGCTCTAAGTCCCTCCCCTCTCTCGTGCACGCTCTAAGTCCCTCCCCTCTCAAGCAAGCTCTAAGTCCCTCCCCTCTCAAGTACGCTCTAAGTCCCTCCCCTCTCTCGTGCATGCTCTAAGTTCCTCCCCTCTCAAGCACGGTCTAAGTCCCTCCCTTCTCTCGTGCACGCTCTAAGTCCCTCCCCTCTCAAGCACGCTCTAAGTCCCTCCCCTCTCTCGTGCACGCTCTAAGTTCCTCCCCTCTCAAGCACGGTCTAAGTCCCTCCCCTCTCTCGTGCACGCTCTAAGTCCCTCCCCTCTCAAGCAAGCTCTAAGTCCCTCCCCTCTCAAGTACGCTCTAAGTCCCTCCCCTCTCTCGTGCACGCTCTAAATCCCTCCCCTCTCAAGCACGGTCTAAGTCCCTCCCCTCTCTCGTGCACGCTCTAAGTGCCTCCCCTCTCAAGCACGCTCTAAGTCCCTCCCCTCTCAAGTACGCTCTAAGTCCCTCCCTTCTCTCGTGCACGCTCTAAGTTCCTCCCCTCTCAAGCACGGTCTAAGTCCCTCCCCTCTCTCGTGCACGGTCTAAGTGCCTCCCCTCTCAAGCATGCTCTAAATCCCTCCCCTCTCAAGTACGCTCTAAGTCCCTCCCCTCTCTCGTGCACGCTCTAAGTGCCTCCCCTCTCAAGCACGCTCTAAGTCCCTCCCCTCTCTCGTGCACGCTCTAAGTCCCTCCCCTCTCAAGCACGCTCTAAGTCCCTCCCCTCTCTCGTGCACGCTCTAAGTCCCTCCCCTCTCTCGTGCACGCTCTAAGTCCCTCCCCTCTCTCGCACGCTCTAAGTCCCTCCCCTCTCAAGCACGCTCTAAGTCCCTCCCCTCTCTCGTGCACGCTCTAAGTCCCTCCGCTCTCTCGTGCACGCTCTAAGTCCCTCCCCTCTCTCGTGCATGTTCTAAGTGCCTCCCCTCTCAAGCACGCTCCAAGGGCCTCCCCTCTCTCGTGCACGCGCTAGCTGCCAGAGCATGTGAGAAAACGAGAAGCATGGCTGCAAGTGGGGGTGTAACAGCCGCTGCGCCTCGGCTTGTTGACAACAAAGACGCCAGAAGCGAAAAACTAAAAAGTTGTTTTGATGATGCTTAATTGTATTTAATACAAATTCTAGTCATTTATTTTATTTATTGTTCTCATTGTTTAAAAGTTTGTGCTATGGTTATGGTGTGAAATAAAGCACAATAATTACATTTAAGACTGTTTCCCTTTTTTTAAGAAAAGTATCGAAAAATAATCGGAATCACAATTCTGGACTTCGTATCGAAACCAAAATGTTGGTATCGTGACAACACCACTTTCTACTTCTCTCACAGCTGGTTCCTTTAGTCTGAATGTGTGTTGGTGCGTGGTCATTATTCTTCAGAGTCACTGCGTGCCTATTGGTTGGAACACGATCCGTGTATCCATCACTTCCTGGTCTTCTCTAAAGAAGAGGGACCAATGGAAATGTTGTCATGTTGCCGTTGTTCAGCATGGAAACATTCATTAGCTAACAATGACATTATTGTTCTATTGATATAAAGGGAGGTCAGGTACTCTTTAAAGCAGCTGCTAGCTATGGGTACTTTTTACTGAAGTACACTTCAAAGCCTCTTTACTTTTACTTGAGTAAAGAAGTTTAGTCAGTACTTCTACTTAACTATTTTTTAAACACGAGTAGCTGTACTTCTACTTGAGTAAAGGATGTGTGTACTTTAGAGTGTTGCAGCAATTACGTATTGTCATAGGCTGACGCAGAACTCCATCCCACTGCAGATTTTATTTCAGCATCGAACGAAAAACACTTTAAAAAAACATTGACCTTGAGACCAGAAGTGGTAAACTGCTGAATAATTTGTGGGTTTTAGGCAGGGGCGGTTCTAGGGGGGGCCAGTGCCCCCCTAACACTCACCTCTGACCCCCCTGTGGCCCCCCTAACAATGAATTTAAAAAAAAAATGTAAATGTATATTTTCTGGTACTCGGTTTGCCAAAAACCGCAGGATTTTGTTGCTGTAATCTGAGATTGTGCAAACACCCTTATGTAAAGTAGAGATGTAACTGTTCATTGCCTTTATTTTTATATAAATATGGTCTTAGTGCAAACATTGCACTATAACTTAAGCTGAAGCTAACAGTAATAACTATAAGATCTATCTGAAATAAATAAGTGTACTGAAACAAATACCAATAACTGTATTGCATTGTTTTCTTATGCGCAATTACTTCATACTGTCTAGTTCTCTTTTTCGTCCTGCATTCATTGTGCCCCCTCAGAAAATAACTGGCCCCCCAGTGGCCCCCCCGTCAAATTGGTCTAGAACCGCCACTGGTTTTAGGACTCTTTCTTGCAACACTCTATTGCTAAAGAACATCATTTGTGTTCAGGTTGAGTTTAAAGTAAACATTGTTATTAAAGTCAAAGTCAACTTTATTGTCAATCTTTTATTTTGTGTGTGCAGACAGAGCGATCGAAATACTGTTTCCCACAATCCTGAGGAATGAACAAAAATACACATATATATACAAATATGTATACACATACATTCTCAACAGACACATTTATACATAAGCACACATTAAAAGACATAAATAAAAGCACAGGCAATATACAAAATAATCACTTCTAACCTAAACTGTACATTAAAGCAAAAGAATGTCCATAGCAGCGTAGAAAGTGTCTGGTGCTGGATGTGTGTGTGTGTGTGTGTGTGTGTGTGTGTGTGTGTGTGTTCTCGGGGCGTCACACGGAGGTCACACGGCATTGAGTTGCCAGGTGATGCTTCACCTGCGACATCCCACAGCCTCACAACATCACGACACACACACTCTCTGTTCTGATGCTCAGACCTGCCCATGTGTCGCCATCACACGATCCACGTCACACACACTCCTACATGAGAGTGTGTGCGTGAATCACTGTGTGTGTCCTCGCCATATGTATGTGATGCCCGTTCATGTGTGTGTGTGTGTGTGTGTGTGTGTGTGTGTGTGTGTGTGTGTGTGTGTGTGTGTGTGTGTGTGTGTGTGTGTGTGTGTGTGTGTGTGTGTGTGTGTGTGTGTGTGTGTGTGTGTGTGTGTGTGTGTGTGTGTGTGTGTGTGTGTGTGTGTGTGTGTGTGTGTGTGTGTGTGTGTGTGTGGAGCAGATTTGAATTTTTCAGAAAAGTATCTGAATGTCAATTGAAGGGAAATGGGTAAATAAACTGGGAAACACAGATTTGGTTTTGTATCAGTTATGCATCCTCTACATCAGGGGTTCCCAACCTTTTTCCCCAAGAGCCCCCCCAAGTGACTCCTGTTGGAAGTTGCGCCCCCCCCCCCCCCCACACACACACACACACACAAGGGGGGGGCGCAACATCGGTAATTAAAGTTTAAAAGTCAAAAAATGCAACAACTACTGTCACCAACTGGATGGATGTGAAGTGTGTTGCTAAAGGAGATGAAAGCGTAGTCAAGGAGCTGTTGGAGCGACTTTGATGGTTGTTGGACTCAGGGTTCATTCCTCTGGATTCCCGCTGGATGAAGAAATGAAAGGACGGCGGAAGTGGAAACAATTCACAAAGGGATGAAACTGTTTAAAACACGTGCTCAAAGTAAACCGGATGTTGCCGATGTGTTTATGAGGATTCAAAAGTCGTGAATAATCTACAAAATGGAGGAGACCGATCTGATCGGAGCAACTAAATAATCCAACTGAAACCGGCGTGGACAACGATATGTTTTAACATGCGCTTATCCAGACAAGCCTGGTTTGGACACTTTACGGCAGAAGAAACATTTCTATAGAAAGAATTATACATTTCTGTCTTTTTATGCCTTTAATACTAACTTCAATTGTTATTCAAATTAATTAATCAATTATTTTTTATATTTTATTGTAACGTAGAGACAAGGCTTTTAGTGACAATCATGTATTGCTTTACAATTATATGTTAACAAATAAAAAATCTAAATATGATATTTGGCCTCAAATCATCTGAGGCCTGGCGCCCCCCATGCGATCTTTGGCGCCCCCCCGAGGGTGACGCGCCCCCCAGGTTGGGAACCACTGCTCTACATTATGTATCTACAATACATACCTCAGAACCATACTGTTTATTGGAAATAGTCTAATGTTATTTTCTCATGGTTTACATTTGTCAAAAATAATACAACAAATATATGCAGTGAGCCGAAAAGCATCACTTTGACATAACAATGAATGAAAAGTAGAAATAATAGTAATATTTGTGTTAAAAAAAGGTATTTGTAGACTCTTTATTGTCACTAGGTTGTTTCACACATTCAGATTATCCATTACTACAAAATGCTGTACTGCAAAAGTCAAGAATCATAAATATAAATTATAAGTAAGATATATGATAAAAAACATTAATTAGTGTTCACAGTATGAACTATATGGCAGCCTGACACACACGTAAAATAATCCAGATGTGAAAAATAATGATTTCCATCTCATGTTAATGTATTCTGTCTGGCTGTGTGTGTGTGTGTGTGTGTGTGTATTACTATACTTGTGGGGACCTACATCTGTTTACATAGTCACGTGTGGGGACTCGCCTCCCTTATGGGGACACATTTCCATCTCATGTTAATGTATTCTGTCTGGCTGCCATCCAGAAACAAGTGTGTGTGTGTGTGTGTGTGTGTGTGTGTGTGTGTGTGTGTGTGTGTGTGTGTGTGTGTGTGTGTGTGTGTGTGTGTGTGTGTGTGTGTGTGTGTGTGTGTGTGTGTGTGTGTGTGTGTGTGTGTGTGTGAATTAAGGCTGTGAACAAGTTAGAAACAGATAATAATGTGTAATGCATAGTTGTGGCCGTGTATATATATTTCAATCAGGAGAGACATGATGTATGGAATACATATTTATTATCGGTCACATTATATCAATGGAACATAATGATGACAGTTCATCACAAATGAATGAATGTTGTTTTGGCGATTAGGCCCAGGTTTTAGTAGGATATCAATCGGGAAGGGAAGAACCATTTCCGATGAACCCCCCTGGGTCTAGACACTGGTGGTGGTTATAAGTGGTTAGGTCCGGTTGGAAGGGAGAAGGTTAAGCTTGGCCCTGAGTTGGAAGCAGGAGGCGAAGGGGTGGAGGAGGGTTGCGCGTTGACACCTGGAAGACAGCTGATAGAACAGGGGAGAGCATATATAGAGGGGTTAACAGGTGCGATGATTAGCCCTGTAATGAAGGGGCGTGATAGGTTTAGCTGAGGAGAGGCGCTCCCTGTCATTTAGATGCAGGGAGCAAGTATTGCCATGACGCGCAATACGGAGTGTTAGGTCTTCCTGTCTGAACTTGCGCTAAGCTTCATTTCAATCAGGAGAGACATGATGTATGGAATACATATTTATTATCGGTCACATTATATCAATGGAACATAATGATGACAGTTCATCACAAATGAATGAATGTTGTTTTGGCGATTAGGCCCAAGTTTTAGTAGGATATCAATCGGGAAGGGAAGAACCATTTCCGATGAACCCCCAAAAGAATGCAGGATGAAGTACTGAATGTGAATCTTACCTTGCGGGATGCGGCGGAAATCTATGGATGAAAAGGAGGTTAATACATGTGAGGATATAAGCGACTGATGCCTCCCGGGCATCCTTCCTGGACGTACAGGGCTTCCCGGCCGTACGGGGCATCCCGGACAGACGGGGCAACCCGGATGGGGCTTCCTGGACATACAGGGCGTCCCGGAAGTACGGGGCATCCCGGAGGGGGCATCCTGGCCGTACAGGGCGTCCCGGACGTACGGGGCATCCCGGGTGAGCGGGGACTACCCGGACGCACCGAGCGACCCGACCAGTGCCCCGGGTGCCCGGAACGTGCGAGGCTTCCCGAACATTTTTTGCGGGGCAACCTGCTTTAGCAGGGACACATTATACAACCCGAAGGTTTTACAGCCTGGACATGCAGGTTTAAATAACAGAATTGAACATGAGCCGTAGGGCAACATACGTGCTGACATGCTAAGAACCACCACCAGTTATATGCATACGTACCAATTTGTTTAAGGTTGGAGAGACCTTTGGATAGCCAGCACGGCATTGAGGTCAGGGCGGATGTAGGATGAGAAAGCGGAGGAGGACCACCGTCCGAGTTGTTGCAGGGATGAGGACGAGACGCCTTGATTGGCAGCGGAAGTAGCTGCGCCTATTCTGAAGGAGTGCCCCGTGTGTAGAAGGGGTGATAACCCGGATTTAATGAGGACTTGTTTTAAATAGATGTTGAACTGTCTTTGTGTTAAAGGAAAATTCCCTGAGATGAGGAATAATGGCGAGAGGGGGTTCGAGGTAGGTCTAAGCCGTAGAAACTTGATCATGGCTTTATAAGGGCAGAATTGAGAATCGATGCGGGCGGCGATGACGGAGCAGGCGCCGCCGCATTTGGAGTGTTTAAGATATAAACTAAGATGGCTGGCGTGAAAGGATAAGTCAGAAAAGCTGACGTCTCTATTGGAATCGAAAGTGAGGGAAGCGGTGGTAAATTCGCCTGGTCTAAGAAAGGCATAAAAAGCTAGGAGAAATAGAGCGTCGAGTAGTGCATCGATGTAAGGGGAGAATACCCCGCTTCTAAGCTTGGAGAGCATGAGGTGTAAAGTGGAGAGTGTAATAGGGCGTCTCCGGTCTGAAACGGGGGGGTAAGTTTTAATGAGACCTTTGAGGACGAGTTTGACAGACTGGTTTGTGAACAGGCTGGGAAAGCCGGGATCGGAACAGCGAACGTTAAACTGGATTCCCGCTAAGAGGCCCCGGAGGTATTGAGGTTTGAGGTGGCGATCAGTGGCGCAGTAGCACATGAAGGCACACACGGTGGAGATGAGAACAGGTTTAAGAGTGATGCCTAAGGAAAAGCAAAACATCGCAAACGTTCTCCAAGCGAAATCGTATGTTTTAAGGGTGGAAGTGGCTAAGCCTTTCCTCATGAAGAATCTGGCTGATTCGAGGTGCCTTTCTAGGGGGCTACTATCTAGGAGAGAGAGAGGAGGTGCAGGGGAGGAATCTTGACGGGTTGAGCGCTGGCTCCTGGGCAGAGATTCCGGAACTTCTGAAATTGGAAGCGAGAGAGGGAATCAGCCACTGGGTTAAGGTGGCCGGGAACGTGACGTGCGGAGATGAGGAAATTGTGGGTGATGGAAGACCACGTGATGCTTCTCATGAACGGCATGATGTCACGGCACGGGGAGCGTGCTTTGTTAATAATCCCGACCACTGATTGGTTGTCGCAGAGTACTGAGATCCGCTTCCGGGGCCAGAGGTGCCCCCACACGTGGCAGGCAACAGCGATCGGAAAGATCTCATGCAGAGCGGAGGAAGAGGCATGGCTGGGAAATGTCGGAGGCCACGAGCCTGCGAACCACTCTCCCTGAAAAAAAAACCCAAAACCCACGGATGGGGCAGCGTCCGTGAAGAATCTCATGGAGTCGGAGGAGTACATGAGGTCGTCGTAGAAGAAGGTGACGCCATTCCAGTGTGCGAGCAGGAGGGACCAAAATCGTAGGTCAGAGCGGCAGCCTTCGTCTAGGAAGACGTGGTCATGGAGGTTTTCTGCAGCCGACGCTGTATCCAGGAGCCGGGAGATAAAAGAGCGCCCCTGAGGGATGATACGCATGGCGAAATTGAGGTGCCCGAGCAAGGAGAGAAGCTGCTGCTTGGTGATAACTTGTTGCTCGCAGAAGGCTTTTGAGATGTCGCGAATGCGCTGCAGTTTGTCCGTGGGGAGAGATGCTTCCATGTCTACGGAGTCGAGTGTAATGCCTAGAAAGCCCAGGCGTGTGTTGGGGCCTAGCGTTTTCTCTACTGAGAGGGGAACACCTAACTCCTGAAAGCATGTTTGGAGTTTTGCTAAAGAGTCGCCTGAGTTGTCCCGAGGGGGATCTATGAGGAGGAAGTCGTCCAATAAGTGAAGAACGGAGGGGATTCTAACGACGTTCAGGAGGATCCAGCAGAGGGCTTCGGAAAAAGAATTAAAGATACGGGGGCTACTTCTGCACCCGAAGGTTAGGCGGACAGCAAAGTAGAATTTTGATTCCCACCTGATACCGAACATGTGCCACTGAGATGGGTGAATGGGAATTATTTTGAATGCGTCCGTGATATCCGCTTTGGAGAGCCACGCTCCTTGCCCTGCAAATTTGATAAGCTTAATGGCATTATCGACTGAAGCGTAGTGAAGTGAAAAATACTCGGGGGGAATAAGGCTATTGATGCTGCAGAACGGCCCAGCGCGAGGAGCGGACAGATCGAAGATGAGCCTTTTCTTCTCGGAATATTTGCGTGTAGCGACCCCTATTGGGCTTGTTCGGAACACCGGGAACGGAGAGGACTGGAAAGGACCGATTAAATATCCTTTGTTGAGCTCTTTTTTTATGAGCTGAGAGACTATAGTGGGTTCTTTGGCGGCTGACTGCATGTTTTTTGCCACTAGAGTCACTGAGGGGGGGAGAGAGAACCCCTACCCTGAACCCTTGAGAAAGCCCTGACAGCAGATAGTCAACGAACACGGGATTTGGGTGAGTCGAAAGTGCAGCTGCTAAATGTGTGGTGTTAATGGGAGTCGATGGGTGATGTTTTAAAAGGTTTTTCCACCACGTTGATTCTGGCGCGGGAAAATGAGCCGGCGCCTGGGGCAGACTGACCTCGGGTGGGCCTCCCTGCACGTACTGACGGTTTGCTTTGATGTTCCCAGGATACTGCGTGGGGAGAACGCTAGACCCGGAGAGAGGTACTGAAGGGCAGAGCGGAGAGGTGTGGCCCTGCGCTCCACAGCTAATGCATGAAACCACCTGTTGCCCGCCGGTAGCCATAACGAGCAGCTCGGTATCCAGCACGGACCAGTCCAGGCGGATGTTGCTATGAGCTAAGTGTAGCGCTGCTTTGCTGGAGAAGCTTTTGTGGTATTGATAGAAAACTAGTTTCCCATATTTTAAGTGAAGATCTCCGATCATGGCCAAATAGGCGTCTAATTCCGCTCTCCTTCCAGGGTAAACTGTGCAGAGAACATCGCGGAAATGCGCGTTGACACCTGGAAGACAGCTGATAGAACAGGGGAGAGCATATATAGAGGGGTTAACAGGTGCGATGATTAGCCCTGTAATGAAGGGGCGTGATAGGTTTAGCTGAGGAGAGGCGCTCCCTGTCATTTAGATGCAGGGAGCAAGTATTGCCATGACGCGCAATACGGAGTGTTAGGTCTTCCTGTCTGAACTTGCGCTAAGCTTCATTTGTTTCCTTTTTAAATTGTATTTATTTTCATTGCCTGCTTGTGAATTGTAGTGTTTGTGTTCAATACAAACATTAATCAAAACAATAAATCACAGGAAACCACGGTGGAGCGTTGAAGTCCCGTCATCCTCAGGGTTAGTGTTGATCGTAAACAACCGTAATCAACTTGTGAGCTGATTAAAAAAGAACGGAGGAAGCAACACTAACTGATATCGCGTGTAATATCGCAGCCAATAAAACCTGCGTGTAAGACGTAACGTTTGGGGAATTGTCAGCAGTTGTTTTTGACCAATCAGCTCTCCTGGCAGTTGCTCCCTGTTACACCAGGACAAGTTAATTTCCTGTTTGTTTCTTCAACACTTGGAGCTGTCGCCGGTTCTGACTGAGAGCTGTTAGCAAAAGTGTTTTTAGCTGAGTGTCGAGAGAGAGAGAGAGAGAGAGAGAGAGAAATACCTGTACTTTCTACTTCTCACATGTTGAACTCAAATACCTGTACTTTCTACTTCTTACATGTTGAACACAAATACCTGTACTTTCTACTTCTTACATGTTGAACACAAATACCTGTACTTTCTACTTCTCACATGTTGAACTCAAATACCTGTACTTTCTACTTCTTACATGTTGAACACAAATACCTGTACTTTCTACTTCTTCCACTATGAACACAAATACCTGTACTTTCTACTTCTTACATGTTGAACTCAAATACCTGTACTTTCTACTTCTTACATGTTGAACTCAAATACCTGTACTTTCTACTTCTTACATGTTGAACACAAATACCTGTACTTTCTACTTCTTACATGTTGAACTCAAATACCTGTACTTTCTACTTCTCACATGTTGAACTCAAATACCTGTACTTTCTACTTCTCACATGTTGAACTCAAATACCTGTACTTTCTACTTCTCACATTTGCAAAACACTTTAGTTTTAATCTGCGTTTGGCGGCGTGATCCTTATTACTGAGAGTCATTGTTGTGGATATTGATTGTTGATGTCAAACACAATAGTTATAATCACTCGACCGCACGCTGTGGTTTACAGTTCCTCCGCCCGCACTGTTTGTTTTCTGGCTGTCGGCTAACAAGCCAGCAGCGAGCGCACATTTAATCTCAGCACACATAAACACAGGCTTTTATATTTACACAAGGACTACCTAGGACACACACACACACACACACACACACACACACACACACACACACACACACACACACACACACACACGTCATTTTCTGAAGCATATAATGACCGTTTGGGAGCAGCTCGTTCAGACTTCCACACGTATGTTGGCCCTCCAAACAAAAGGCATAAACAATAATTTGAATAAATGGAGGTAATTTCCTGCAGCAGAATGTCTAATCAGAGCCGCATTCTGCTGGAGGACCACGACTGTGTGCGTGTGTGTGTGTGTGTGTGTGTGTGTGTGTGTGTGTGTGTGGAAACATTCAAGAGAGTTTTCGGGAATGCATGCAGAGAGAGACATAGAGGAGGGGGAAAAATTATATCCCAAACTACCCGTGGTTTCTTTGCCAAGGCTGCTGGCCAACCGGAGAACACTTGGTCCATCTGCGCGAGATGAGAGCCTCTCAGGCCTCCACAACATTTACAAAATACCCGCTAACAACCCGTTCATTACTCTTTGTCTCCGCTGTTCTGTTTATCACCCCCCCCCCCTTCTCCCGCCATCTCTGGCTCGTTACGGGAACTCTGGTGATGTTCGTTCGTTATCTATATTCTTTCAACGTTTTCGTACTGAAAGAAAGGTTTGAGGTTTTATGGATGGTTCCTTTAGTAGCCGAAGTTGCCCTGCACGTCCACACAGCTGTCCTGTTGGGAGGATGCATCCTGGAAAGCCTGCACACGACTCGTAAGAAACGAAAAGGTGAAAGAGTGTCTGCCCTAACAGGTGCAACACATCTAACAGATTGTGAAATGCTAATGAAGCGGCACACACTCGCACACACACACACACACACACACACACACACACACACACACACACACACACACACACACACACACACACACACACACACACACACACACCACACACACACACACACACACACACACACACACACACGCACACACACACCATGTATACATCACTTCAGGGGACATTACATTGACTTACATGCATTTCCTGGAGACTTATCTGAACCTTAACCAAGTCTGGTCCCATAAGGGAAGCCAGTCCCCACACGTGACTATGTAAACAGATGTAGGTCCCCACAAGTATAGTAATACACACACACACACACACACACACACACACACACACACACACACACACACACACACACACACACACACACCACACACCACACACAGAGAAGAGGTCTGATCAGGCACACTAAGTGAAAACACCGGTAGGGCCATCGAAAAACATTCAACATTTGGGAATTTTGACTTCTCTAAAATGTAGAAAAATCGTCTTTTACGAATAACATTTATCAAAGTTAGGAATCAACCATTTTGTTTGTT
>NW_027262906.1:0-21000 GCF_902827115.2 Pseudochaenichthys georgianus
AAGTAGAGACACTACATACTGATATACACCTGAACATCAGCAGGAGAGGACTCTTTAAAGTAGAGACACTACATACTGATATACACCTGAACATCAGCAGGAGAGGACTCTTTAAAGTAGAGACACTACATACTGATATACACCTGAACATCAGCAGGAGAGGACTCTTTAAAGTAGAGACACTACATACTGATATACACCTGAACATCAGCAGGAGAGGACTCTTTAAAGTAGAGACACTACATACTGATATACACCTGAACATCAGCAGGAGAGGACTCTTTAAAGTAGATACACTACATACTGATATACACCTGAACATCAGCAGGAGAGGACTCTTTAAAGTAGAGACACTACATACAGATATACACCTGAACATCAGCAGGAGAGGACTCTTTAAAGTAGAGACACTACATACTGATATACACCTGAACATCAGCAGGAGAAGGACTCTTTAAAGTAGAGACACTACATACTGATATACATCTGAACATCAGCAGGAGAGGACTCTTTAAAGTAGAGACACTACATACTGATATACACCTGAACATCAGCAGGAGAGGACTCTTTAAAGTAGAGACACTACATACTGATATACACCTGAACATCAGCAGGAGAGGACTCTTTAAAGTAGAGACACTACATACTGATATACACCTGAAGATCAGCAGGAGAGGACTCTTTAAAGTAGAGACACTACATACGGATATACACCTGAACATCAGCAGGAGGGGACTCTTTAAAGTAGAGACACTACATACTGATATACCCCTGAACATCAGCAGGAGAGGACTCTTTAAAGTAGAGACACTGGCCACCTGAATACTGATTGTCTGACCCCTCTCCTCTGTTTCCTCCCCAGTACTTGCTGTGGCTGCTGCTGTGGGGGGGCTGGAATGTGTTCGTCAGCTGTTTGTACCTGGAGGTTGGCGGGCTCTCCGCGGTGAGTTCATGGTCCATTAGTGTCGGTTAATTAGAGACTCTGCAGCTTCACATCCTGAACACAGAGCTGCTCTCAGGAACTGCAGTGATATAATCACAGCTTTTCTTCGAAGCGCTTTTCTGTGACTCAAAGTCGCTTTACAATAAGGGAGGGTTGGGGCGAGGTACGTTTATTTATGAAGCACATTTTCAGACACAGATGCAATTCAAATTCAAATCATCATTAACACTTAATAAGAAGACAACAGAAAGGAACACAATAAATAATCACAATGGAATAACAGATTCAGAAAAACCATGCATCAAAGAGATGGTTCAAAAACAACATGGTAAAAACAGTAGGTGCTAAAAACAAGTTATAAGACTTCTGGGTAAGCAGCTGAAAAAAGTCATGTGTTTAACCTCGAGTTAAAATAACTCAGCGTTGGTGAAGACCTCAGCATTTTGAGGCGAATCTGAGGGACTGTGGGGGTGAGAAAGTCTATTGGACGGATTATGAATACAAAAAAGGAAACCAAGGTAAAGCCCCCCCCCCCACCACTGTCTCTCAGAGGGGCGTGGGGAGGGGCTCCTTATTTTCATCTAAAGTAACAGACAGAGAATCAGCACTTTGGAAACAGGGCTGAAACAGAGGGGATTATGGGTAATGCTGCAATGATCTGATTGGTGTTTCAGCCAATCAGAGACAGGCTCTGGATATATCTGAGCCCTGTGATATGTTGATGAAGAACAGTATGATAGGGGACCTCTAAGTGATGGACAGGAGGAATCAACATGTCTTCTTCACACCGTTTCTCCCCCTGTTGTGTCTGCAGGAAAGCGACGTCCTCTCTCTGGGAGTTTCCTCTCATCGCTCCTGGTGGAAGGACCACGGGCCGGGCTGTGAGGGGGGGGATCCTCCCTCCGCTGGGTGGCAGAAAACCCCAAATAACCATCAGAACCATCAGGACCAGCAGGACCAGCAGAACCACCTGGAGCTGGGCTGCTGGCTGCGGCACCAGAACATCGAGGTTCTGCACTGCGTCCTGCAGCTCGTCCTCGCTGTGAGTTACAACCTGTTCCGTTAAAGACCTCTAAGTTATAGTCACTCAATTAAAGGTGGGGGAGGTCATTCACTTCGAAACACTTTTTATATTCCATGGAACTCTTAACATCCCGATAGCAATGAATACATTAAATACTTTGACAAAAAATACACACAAAAATATCATCTGTGGAAGCCGTGGCGCTGTAAAAAGCACGACCAATCATCTGAGCCGGCTAAAGTAACGGGACGTCCACACAGCAGCTTTTCGAAAATCTTGGAGCTGGGCGTGTCTGACAGCTTGGGGATTTTTTGCGAGCAATGCGACCAACAACCAATCACATGAATCTCCCGCCCCCGACATACAAAGCAAAAAACCCCGGGGATTTTATGCGGGCAATATATATATATATATAAACTCCCCAAACAGGCGAAACCCTACCAGTTTCACCCACTGTCTCTGCCACCTCCCTCCATGTCTGGTTCCTCCGGTTTGTATCCCGGTAATAGTTCTGGTCGTAAAGAACCGGGTGATTTGCTACCGTAATTTCTCGTTTGGAATATGAGGAAATGAACTGCGGTCTGGTTCTCCCTGCTTACACGCGGTTTGATTGGCTAGCGCTTCTACTGTCAGATTTGCATAAACGTAATTTGATTGGCTGACGCTTCCAGCTCAGCTTCAAAAGTTGAACATTGCTCAACTTTTGAATCCTGGACATCCTGGAAATCTTCGCTTCGCTCCCCCACAATGCAGTTCGGCGAAAAGCGAGGCAAAGTGACGTCATCCCCATTCAAAGTCAATGGGCAGAGAAGCGTTGGAAGTTGCTTCTGAAGCTGCTGTGTGGACGTACCGTCACTGGATGGCCTACCTGCCTGTCAGCCTTCCATCTGGGCACAAACTCATCTCGTGCCCTCATTGGTCATGAGGGCGTTCGTGTGTGTTGGGGGAGGGGCTCTGTGAGGAAGGGGCAGATTGTTTTCAGTTGTGTACTTTCAAATTCTAGCGCACTCGAGCTGCTTTCTCCTTTCTTACCGACCCCACCTTTAATATGATACGATGACACTTTAATGTTGAGATCAAGTCTGAAATGTGACTTTTCATCACAGCAGCTCCATGTGTAACATCAACAGACAAACATCAAGACACAACACGTGAACAACAAACAACAAACATGACATCGGGATCAGTGAGAGATGCTCAAAGAGCCTTCAGCGTGCATCTGATCCGGACTCAGCTCTGTGTTCACTGAGACTGGAGCACAAAGGATGCTTCAGGCCGGCTTTATTCAATTGAATGTAATTAAAGACCCCTTCGGTATAGTCACTCAATTAGAGTCGATATTCTATTCGGTTTGCTTCATTGTTATGTCCTTTAGCGTGTGTTCCCAATATATTAAGATGGACTTTTATTAATCCCCGTGGGGAAATTGATTCTCTGCATTCGACCCATCCTAGTGTTGGGAGCAGTGGGCTGCCATTTTGAACGGCGCCCGGGGAGCAGCGTAGGGTGCCTTGCTCAGGGACACCTCGGTAGCACTTGGTCTTGCCGGGACTTGAACTGGTGACCTTCCAGTTGCCAAGCCAAGTCCCTATCGACTTCGCCACCACCGCCATATAAATGACAATTATGAAAGAAAGATAATGCATTTCGTACACTGCATTTTTTTTAACGCATTTTACTGCAAATAAAACGATGAATATTTAAGATTCTTTAGGTAACAAAAGAACATTATTGATATCTGGACAAACTGTGAAGTCCACTGAGACAAAGGTAACATTTGTGATATCGGGATATATAGATAAACATTGATTGATCTACTGATAATAAATATACGTGGTAAATAAAATATCTGAATAGGGATAATGCAAGTTGTACAATTCTCAGAGAAAAATGGACTGAAAATCAAAAGCAATAAAATCAAATAAATTATATTCTAGAGGATAACATATTTAATAGATCATTAACACAACTAAGGGGTTTTAAAATGTAAGCAACGAGTCATTCACACCTCATTCATACAGAGCAGTACCACTAGCTCTCGGGACGCTAACACACACACGCACACGCACACGCACACGCACACGCACACGCACACACACACACACACACACAATCAAATACAATCAAATACATTCAAACTTTATATATACACATGACATCTCAATAGATACACACACAGACCCAAACCCCTCAATGGATGGATACACACACACACACACACACACACACACACACACACACACACACACACACACACACACACACACACACACACACACACACACACACACACACACACACACACACACACACACACACACACACACACACACACACACACACACACACACACACACCCAGTACTTAATTTAACCAGTGAGACCAGTCAGGAGAGAATTAAAACTCTAATTATCAAGAGGTGTGTTTCTGGTCGGCACACACAGAGAGGAATGGACTGTTACCTAGCAACAACAGCTCATGACCACCATCTCACCAGAGTCGACCTCATTTAGAGATAAAAATAATAATACATTTAATTTATATAGCGCTGTTCGAGACACACACTTTACTATTGCTTTATTTTTTTACTATATTTTTTACGTTATTATAGTTTTCTTAAAATAGTTCTCTATCTGTGTTCATAGCTGTTGTTTCACTTTTATATATGCACCTGGATCTGATTTTATATATATTCACACATTTATATATATGTTTATTTATATACTTTAAAACAAATTATGTTTTTATTTATATGTAAATATTTTTATTTAAATACAAACATTTTTTTTTCTTTTTCGGAATAACCCCTTGAGTTGCACCACATATTTCCTCAACAACAGAAACACAATACAACCACATTGAGACAAAACATTCAACAAACAATAAATAATAGAAAAACTCAAGATTTATTCAAAACTAGATCCAAAAAACTAAATCTGAGCAGTAATGTGATTATGAACACCTGTGCTTTCCTTCTGTCAATGTATCTTCCTCAATACATTGTGTAATGTGCTTTTTAAAGGGGACCTATCATGCAAAATGCCCTTTTTAATGTCCTTTATACATCAACATGTGTCCCCGTGTGTCAGGGAACTCACGCAGCGTCAGAAAATAAAACCCTCTCTCTTTTCCTCCGTACCCAAATCTCTAAAAACGGGGAACAACGGAGCTGATCCAGATTTGCGGCCGATTTGACGTCAAATCTGCGGCATGTGTGTGAAGAAGCAGGAAGTAAAAAGGAACTCACTTTGTGGTATAACCGGCAAGAGAGAAAGCCTTTGAGCTCCAGACTGTTTCAGAGAGAATCCTTGATCTAATAATCCTTGCGTTTCATCACCGCAGCATTTTAGACAGTATCTGCCAGGACCCGCATGAGCCGGCATAAGCTCCGCCCCCTCTTATTTATTTATTTTCAGTTTAAAACAAAAAAAAGCTTTATTTTTTTTATTTAGCCTTTATTTATACAAGTGAAAATGTCATTGAGACACAGGGTATCATTCTCAAGAGAGACCTGGTTATACCCAGAATCAGCACTTTAGAAACAGGAAGTGAAATAGAGGGATATGAGGCGTGGCTAGAATGGGTGATCTGTTTGGTATTTTGAGCAAAACACTTCATAGACATGTTTTTTACATTTGTTTATATATCTGAAACCTATGCTATTGCCTACAAATAGCATGATAGGTAAAACATAACATAATGACTCTTTATTTAAACTTGTTTACCTTCTTCTCGTAGCTCCCAGGATTTGTTTATGCGTGCTACGTCGCCAGCACTTTCTCAGACCAGGAGGACAACTGTAAGTATGATATGAAACCATTTCTATCATTTATTCTTACATTTGTATTGTACATTTTGATACTACGAAATTATGATTTTCACAACATTTGACACTTAATTTTGAGGTTGCTTCCTTTGCATCGTTTATAGACGTTTTCTTTCTTATTTCAGTACATTTTATTGGTGATTTTCACCATCCATCCAAACCCTCTCAGCTGTTCTTCTAGTGTAAAAACCTGCAGGTAGGAGTCTGCCGTTTCCTCTGCTTCACATCCATCCCCCTGTCTATATTATACACTCAACACCTCGTACATTGTGTATTTTTTCATATTTTTGTTTAGATTATAAATAACCTCAGGAGTAAACGGGGCGAGGAAACCATGGAGACGACGTTGGAGACTTTCATTGAGAGATTTCTTCGGCCTGGTCGTCAAGAAGAGGATTCTACGTTATTTAAGAAGCAGTTCATGATGTGTTTTTATCTCAGGCTTCAAATCTAATTTTAAATCTACCTCGTGTGTGTGTGTGTGTGTGTGTGTGTGTGTGTGTGTGTGTGTGTGTGTGTGTGTGTGTGTGTGTGTGTGTGTGTGTGTGTGTGTGTGTGTGTGTGTGTGTGTGTGTGTGTGTGTGTGTGTGTGTGTGTGTGTGTGTGTGTGTGTGTGTGTGTGTGTGTGTGTGTGTGTGTGTGTGATTTGATAATGTAAATAAGTGGCAGTGTCTTTCTAATGTTTTTTAAAATGTGTATAAATTATTAATAATGTGTAATGTTAATTAGAAAATGTGCCCACTTCAACTTGTGTTGTGTTAAATACTGTCATTAAATTCAGTGAAATAAACCACACACACACACACACACACACACACACACACACACACACACACACACACACACACACACACACACACACACACACACACACACACACACAATCAAATACATTCAAACTTTATATATACACATGACATCTCAATAGATACACACACAGACCCAAACCCCTCAATGGACACACACACACACACACACACACACACACACACACACACACACACACACACACACACACACACACACACACACACACACACACACACACACACACACACCAGATGTATGGTACAGTTCTGTTTAAACATTTATAAGAACAGGAACAGCTGTTTTGTTTCTCCTCTGTTCTGCTCTAAACCAGTTTTCCTTCAGGTGTATATGTATTTAATGATTTGTAACGATGTGAATATAATAGAAAAGGAGATCTAGAATAAATAAACCAATACAAATAAATTAAAAAAACAATAAATACAAGCAGACGTGTACTCAACAGGGAGGCGTGTGGCGCAGTGGCTAGTGCATTGGTGTTTGGATCAGGGGAGCACAGGTTCAAACCCCACTGCAGTCAGCATGTCGGTGTGTCCCTGAGACTCTTCACCCAAAGTGCTCCTGTGGGGATTGCCCACAGTACTGAGTATGTAAGTCGCTTTGGATAAAAGCGTCTAACAAGTGACATCAGGGTTCTTCTTACGGTCATTCCAAACCTGGAAAAGTCAAAATGCTAATTCCAGGCCCTGGAAAACAATATTTTTCCCAAAGTTTTGGAGAAGTCATGGAAATGTAACTAAAGTTGCATCAAATATAATTTACATTTTATCTAATCGCCGAAATAGTGACACTATAATGATAATAAATACTGTATCGTATAGTAAAATGGCATTTAACTGACGAGGTGTTTTGCTGGTGAGAGATTTTAGTTGCTTTAGCGTGTAGAAGCTGTATGCCTATTGGATTTGTTTTAGATAGTCACAACATGTTTCAGATGCAGAACTTATTTTCCTGTTCCATGTTCAAATAAACCATTTTCAGTGGTACCGCTGAGAAAGAGTAATTTTGTTGGTCATGGAAAATTAGGTAAAGGTCATGGAGAAGTTATTGAAAATCATTGGTGAAAAAGTGTATGAACCCTGTAAAATGTAAAATGTAATGGTACAGAGACGTTTTTTTAAGAGTCATCAAAAATATAATTGGGATAAATACATTTGAACAATATAAATTGATTACATGCACTCTGTATTACATCTTTGAGGAAACATAGTAAACATGAATTACTGCTGGGTCTGTTCCACTTCTCAACATAATGGAACAGATTATGGTTAAATAAACTTGAATAAATACACTTTGTTTAAATAGATTAATAAATACAAAATGTAATTTTAGGAAAGTTTGGGGCTCTGTTGGAACTGCTACCTCCGCGACCCGACCACGGATAAGCGCGAGAAGGTGGATGGATGGATAGATGGATTTTTAGTATGTGTAACTTTACTCTACGAAATGGTACAGAAACCAAAAAGGGATTTTAATAAATACGTTTAAAAAAATTAACTTTAAAAAGGTAATTAATTGTAGATTATTAGGAGTCAATCTCAATTCAGTTTAAACAGATGAAATGTTGTGAAAAAATGTATGAATATATGTGATTTGATTTGTATAAATGTGTATGCTATAATAGATGAACTCAGACGATTGAGCACAAACATCAGGTATAATTTCTGTGAAATTACAAGATGGGTGGGAAGGGGGAGGGACTATAGGGAATGTATGGTTATAATAAATGTGTCTTAATCAACCTTAATAATATTAAATAAAAAAATAAATAAAAACGACAAAAAAAACAACACTGAGCCTTGAACGCGTCTTTTCTTTCACGTCACATCCTCCCCTTCAGTCCCCGGATGAAGCTGCCATTGGGGCAAAGTGAGCAGCAGGGCCACCGGAGGAGGATCTTTAATCTCCCGGAGAGTTAACGGGGACCGGAGAGGACTGACGCCCCGCCGGAGTTCATGAGGACCGGGGACCGGAGAGAGGAGAGCCAGAGACACCGGGGAGAGAAGAAACGGTCCTCCGAGCTGAGAGACCGGATCACTGCTAACGGCTAACGGACTGTTTAAACTGCCATTAACATACACACATACACATACATATACACACGCGCACGCACGCACGCACGCACACACACACACACACACACACACACACACACACACACACACACACACCACACACACACACACACACACACACACACACACACACACACACACACACACACACACACCGCACTACACTTGGTGGGGTAAAGGATGTCTGCCGCCAGTATAGACCCTCAGGTAAGAAAAACCGTTAAGATGTATCCCTCCGCTGAGAGGCGATGTGTGAGGGGGAGTGTGGCCGGGCTAGGAGGCTCTCAGAGCGGGGAGGTGAGCTGTGAAACTGCCCCCCTCACTGGAGCTTTCCACAGGCCTGGACCACAGCGAACAGTGGGTGGTGGGTTAGAGAAAAGGGACTATTTACACCCAGAGGACAGATATAAACATGTCAGCGTGCAGATAGGTTAATATGGGATGTTTTTGAATTGGTATTTTCTACATTACATTCATATAATACATTAATACACCCATATTTCACCATTATTTATAATAATATGTGATAACAGTCATATATGGGTGTATTATACGTCCAAATAAGACAGTTATTTCACCCATAGTACACTGTTATTACTCCCATATAACACTAGTATTACATCCCTTTTTACACTGCTATTACACCCTTATTAGACTGTTATTAGACCCATATAAGACTGTTTCCCCGAGGATACAGAAACCATTTAAGGGTTAGTAATAACATTGATAAAAAAATCTGAAATATAAAGTGCTACACACACTGCTGCATTTACCTTAAAATAAGGTCCCAAAAGAACATTAACGATTTGCTTACAAGGACAATACAGAAAGTATAGCATATTGCACATGGCTTGTAAAATAAAACTTAAAATACATAGAAATGATAAAAAAATAATACATAGAAACTATTATAAAAAAAAATACATAGGGTCATAAGACAAATGAAATACATAGGCATTTTAATAATTATGTACAAACTCATAGGTGAACGATAACTGTGTATAAGGAATATTTATATATAGAAAATTAACTAACATGTTTATAATTCATGCTTTTCCTGCACATTTGAAACCGTAATGCAGTAGTGCAAATATGCTAGACTAAAAACAACACCACTAATTAAACATGTTTCTTCATACAGAAGATGTAGGTGGATATGAAAACCAAATGCATGTTGCAGCAGCAGTCTCTTATTCTGTGGCACTGTGTCCCTTTTCAATTAGCAGAACACTCCCAGGACAGCAGTGCATTCAGTGGTGTTGTTAATGACAACATTTAAAATATGTATTGCATTTCTTGTGTCTGCATTGTAGACCCATGCATGTGTTGTGTTTTCTCCTTTCACATGCCCTCATCCTCTCACTGTGGCCATGAAGACATCAAAAGGACAAGATGCAAGCAAAGGTAAGAGAAGAGACTCACAATCCTGTATGAACAGATGCCTCATATCCTCCCTGTGTTAAACTGTCTTATTTAATGCAGTAGCGAACATACATCGTCAGCTCATCAATGGAAACCCCTTGCACTTTTGAAAAGGTCAAATCTTCCAAAGGTTGTGTTTATCCTGCAGACAGAACAATCTATTTACATCTCTGTACAACACTGAACTCCCCCTCACTTCTGTTTCACTCCAAGACTATAACTGCAGCCATAAGAGGAAGAGATGCACGCTAACGAGAGCCGGTTATTAAAGCAGGATTCTGGGATGTACCTCCAGCTGTACGATATGTCAGGATTCACCATCATTAGGTGTGTTTGGGAATCCTGCAGGTGGACATTTCAGTTTTGACTACAGTGTGATTCATTTTGTTGCAGCGTTCCCAGTCTCCGTGCAGAATGGCTCCCTCCACCAGAAGGACACAGTGCACGATAACGACTTTGAGCCGTATCTCACCAACCAGTCAAATCAGGTAGGAAACTGCTTCTGATGTTAAGGCGAGACACGGCAGGCAAAAACATCGTTTTTCAAGTACTGGTCAATTTTGAGATTTTGTGCTATTTTGATGCTATAACATGTTTTCTTTCAGGCTATTGGAAGGAAAACGTACAAAATACACATTTAAGTGTTTATTTTACTATAGGTTGTGTATTTGCGTCTGTAGATTTCTCCTAAATTCACCAACAGTTAGCATTCTAACGTAACATAAAGTACCGCGACTGCTGTGTGCACCATGTCAAAAGCTCCGTCTCTCCTGCACAATCTCATCGGATCCAAATATGGTCATTTCCTTTGTATCAGCAACCAATCGTGAAAGCACAACGCGGTCTTAAACCAAGAAACGAAATCTCATTGGCTGGTGTCAATTTCTGACAACGTGATTCGTTCAGATGCGTCACGTGGTGTGCTAAAACACTTCCTGGTTAGCTTTCCGCTAGAAATTGAAATCTCAAAATGGTAAAAGAACGGCGAAAAAAACGTTCACAGAGAAGACGATTGTCACTTGCACGAAGCAATGTTATACAAAAAACAAATGACCCCGAACATGAAATACCTTCACGGAGTGCGTCGAGGCGCAAGCTATCATCCGAAGAACAGGAGGGTTTAGCTAGCGCCTCACTGCAATCTTTAAAGGTCGTTTTCTCAAAATGAGTTCGAAATGTCAACTTCAGTAGCACGTAGAGACACCAAACCTTCCAGTTATATTCCTATCAATATTATGAAGGCTTTTTCAGAAGGGTTTGTTCATATATCATTCATAGCCTGAATTATACAACATTGTACACCTAAAAACATGGCGGAAATTGATATTTTAGGACTGTTAACAGTATTTTCTGATTTATGGAGTGATAAAAAGAGATATCCAATATCCCTTCTGTAAAAGCCTTAGATACTAACATGACTACAAAATGAAACAAGAATTTTGAACCTGGCTTTATCCAAAGTTCAGATTTCGATTCCTGAAATGTGTTAAAATATGTGCATATTTAATGAGATAATTGATAATTAGCATATTTAAACATGCTATTTCAGAAAACTTGTGATACAAAAAACAATTGCCTTATTGTAAGTAATTAACTGGAGAAATGTCTAGCTGATACCTTTAAGTTAAAAAAATTACCCTATTCACCTGGGGTGTCTCGCCTTAGGAAGAAGCTTCTTTCATAGCGTGGACTTTCATCGGTTTTTTACACATGGTGTTTAAAGTTCAAAGCTACACTCATTACTATAAGTATCATATCATATTTTATCCAAACATTTTTAAGATAACTTTATCGATACCAATTATAATTTTTTTTGCGTCATAGGCACGTTACAACGAGGCATTGCACCGTGTGTGAAAATATAAACAAACACAAAATATCAACATCTCAAAATAGGAAAAAAAACAGAACTACAGATTTAAATATATACAAGTTGACAGTGAAAGACTGTCCGTCAAACAAACACAATGAAGGACCAAATTACAGCTAACAAGAATTAAAAGCTTATTTACAATAACTCCAGAGCCCTGTAAAGTCAACCGTTCCTAAATCGGGACAGGTGTATTTATTTTGAAAACTCACAACAGGTTTATGTCTAGTTAAGTATCCATATTTGTTGGTGTTTTTCCTTTCAAAAGCAACATTTTCAGTGCAGTCAAAAAACTGTGATGTTACACAAAGAAAGAAAACGACTTTATTGTAATTAAAGGGGACCTATCATGCAAAATGCACCTTTTAATGTTTACGCGCCCCCGGTGTGTCGGGGAACTCACGCAGCGTCAGACAATAAAACCCTCTCTCTTTTCCTCCGTACCCAAATCTCTAAAAACGGGGAACAACGGAGCTGATCCAGATTTGCGTCCGATATGACGTCATATCTGAAATGTGGACCCACGGCCCAATCAGAAACGTTGCTATCAGAAACAATGCCTGACTGTTTTGGACGTAATATGGTCTTTGTTTACATTAGCATCGCTAACACTCAGAGCTAACCTGTACTGGAGAGCATGTGTGTGAAGAAGCAGGAAGTAAAAAGGAACTCACCTTGTGGTATAACCGGCAAGAGAGAAAGCCTTTGAGCTCCAGACTGTTTCAGAGAGAATCCTTGATGTGGTTTTGGCGTTTCATCACCGCAGCATTTATTTTAGACAGTGGCCGTTTCTCAATCGCGAGGATGCTGGCTTGGTAGTCGCGTACTTCCAAGTCACTTCCTTCAGAAACGAAGCAAGTATACTTCCAAGCCACGGCTACGGAACACGAAGAAGAATGGAAGAGGCTAACAAGTGTGCCACTCTCTCTAACGGTTTCAACATAAACTGTACCGAAAATAAATACCTCACGATGTCTATCTAATTATGAACTTGCTTTACTTTCACGGGACACATTTTTGGTCATAACAAACAAATGTAACAAAGTAACACATTTACCAACACATGTTCTACGCCACTACATACTTAAATTTAAATGTGTGCTGCGTCGGGTCAGCCATTCTCCGCAAGGGTTTTTGAAATTGGTCCGTGCGCAAAGCATTGTGGGGATTTTAAGGACGCGAAGTCTACCCATGTGCAGCCTCGAAATTTCCCCCAAACCAAGGACGCGGCCTCGGTGGAATTCCAAGTATGCTGGAGATTGGAACAGTCCTTCGGCGGCACTCGATGACGTAGCATCCTTGAAATATTGGCTTGGAAGCCAAAATCCTCGCGATTGAGAAACGGCCAGAATCTGCCGGATCCCGCATGATCCCCGAATCAGCACTTTAGAAACAGGAAGTGAAATAGAGGGGTAGAGGCATGGCTAGAATGGGTGGTCTGTTTGGTA
Organism: Pseudochaenichthys georgianus; assembly: GCF_902827115.2. NCBI lineage: Eukaryota > Metazoa > Chordata > Actinopteri > Perciformes > Channichthyidae > Pseudochaenichthys > Pseudochaenichthys georgianus. Next base: position 13,437 of record NW_027262906.1, read on the forward strand.
TTTTGAGCAAAACACTTCATAATAATAATAATTTCAATTTCTATAGCGCCTTTCACGAAACCCAAGGACGCTTTACAATGGGACACATGGACCCACATTCATAGACATGTTTTATATCAATCTGAGGCCCATGCTATTGCCTAATTGCATGATAGGTGACCTTTAACGTATTTTTTCTATTGGGATGGAGATGATGTCTTAAAACAAGGTTTCAGCCGGTCCTTACCAAGTCTTTAAAAGTTGTCTGAAATGATACGGATAAAAAGGTTCGAAAAACTTAAAAGTTTTAAAATCAATGCTCTTCTGTTGTGACATCTGCAAATCACAAAGACAGTTATCGAGTTTATTTTATTTGTATCGTCACCCTTTCCATCGTGACTGCCATGCCTCCCTACCAGCATTTGAGGATTTATGTTGCTGTTATATATTGGGTTTAAATATGTAAATGAAGTCATTCTAGGACCCATGTCATGAATGGGCTCCTCATTTACCCTGATACTTCACGGAAACACAAATAGATATGACATTGTACTTGTTGAAACCTTTCTCTGCAGCGTCTGTGGTGGAAAGCTGCAGAAACCCTGTGAGGTGTGACGATGGACTTTTAAAAAACCTTATAAAAGTTTAGGATATACATTCGGAGCATCCTTTGTGTTTTTAGGATTATTTTATTCTGCACTGACCTTCAAAACACACCTCTTCAGACTGGATTTTAATGTGTGAATAATGTTGAGTTGCTGTTTTAATATTTTTCAAGTAAAAAGTCAGAATTTTGAGAAAAAGTCATGATTTTGAGATTTTGAGAAAAAATACATAATTTTTGATTTTGAGAAAGAAATAGGGCTGTCAGTCGATTACAAATATTTAATCACGATTAATCGCATGATGTCCATAGTTAATCGCGATTTTTTTATCTGTTCTAAATGTACCTTATAGGAATATTTTTCAAGTTTGTAATACTCTTATCAACATATGAGTGGACAAATATGCTTTATGCTAATGTTTGTTTATTATCATTTGAACAATGACAAATATTCTCCTGAATATTCTCAACACAACAACCTGAACCTCTCTCTCTCTCTCTCTCTCTCTCTCTCTCTCTCTCTCTCTCTCTCTCTCTCTCTCTCTCTCTCTCTCTCTCACACACTCTCTCCCAACCCTGTGTACTTCTTTGCAGTGAGCCAGTTGCTCCTCTGTCTTCATAACAGTCAAAGCATGAGACTGAAGTTCCCACCTAGGGTAAAAATAATGCGCTGTGATGTGCAGTCAACACGTTGGATGCGATCCGAGTTATCTAACGCAGCGCCTCGTCCTCCACAATGTTAAGCTGTAGCCCCCCATTTAGCTATCGTTGTTGAAAGCTTGCTGCTCCTCGACGCCGTGTCCAGGCGTCTCCAAGCGAGCGGCAGAAGCGGGGCTGAGCATCAGCTGGGTGCTTCGCTTGTTGTTTAAAACACCTTTTTTTGTATCCATATCTCTCGCTAGAATCTCCCACCATCCAACTAACAACAACAACAACAACAACGTCAAGCCTTTGGGCTCTGAAACGACGGGGTGGGCCGAGGACAAATACACATGCGTTAATCGCACGTTAAAATAATTAGTGGCGTTACAAATGTTTTGCGTTAACACGTTATTAACTTGACAGCCCTCGAAAAAATACATAATTTTTAGATTTCGAAAAAAAGTCAGAATTTTGATATTTTGAGAACAAAGCTAGTTGACCCTCTGTATGTGATGACTACTTCCATTCTGGAGAGGATCACAAATACATGGATCCTGAGATTGAAGCTCAAGCCGGTGACCAGTGAGATTTTTCTAACAGCCTGCAATGATCTTAACTCTCTCTCTGTTTCCAGAACAACAGCTATCAGTCCATGACGGACCCCTACCTGTCCAGCTACTACGCCCCTTCCATCGGGTTCCCCTTCCCCCTCAGTGAGGCTCCCTGGTCCACGGGCGGCGACCCCCCCATCCCCTACCTGACCCCCTACGCCCCCCTCAGCAATGGAGACCATCACTTCCTGCACGACACGGTGTTCGGGCAGCCGGGGGGTCTCGGCAGCAGCATTTACCCCCCCCACCGCTTCAACTTCTTCCCAGAAAACCCGGGTTTCTCGGCGTGGGGAACGAGCGGCGGCGGCTCTCAGGGCCAGCAGACTCAGAGCTCGGCGTACGGGGGGGGCAGCGGCAGCTACAGTTACCCTCCTTCCTCCCTGGGGGGTACGTTGGTGCCTCCTTCCTCTCTCGGGGGTACGCTGGTGGCCCCCGACGGGCAGACGGGCTTCCACAACGACAACCTGAGCAACAAAGCGCCCGGTATGAACAGCCTGGAGCAAGGCATGCTGGGACTGAAGATCGGAGGAGGAGGGGGGGGGGACGGCGGGGTGAAGAGCGTCGGGTCTCTTGGGGGGGGGGTCGTCACAGGAAATGGAGGCACCCCGATTGGTTTGCCTCCCCCGAAAATAGCATCCTGGGCGGCCATCGCCAGCAAACCAGCGAAAATGCAACAGCAGCAGAAAATGATGAGAAACAACAAACCCCCCCTCATGGCAGGGCTTCCCCCCCCTCAAACCCTCAAAAATCACAACATGGACATTGTTGACACGTGGGATAATAATAAAGGAGGCAATAACAAAATGGCGCCCCCCCAACACCACCACCACCACCACCATCCCCACCATCATCATCCTCACCAGCAGCAGATGCACCTTCACTCTGCTCAGTCTCTGGTGCAGCAGATGACGATGCAGGGCCCCCCCCCTCCTCAGAGCTACCAGAACCACGGCTCGACCCCCCCGACGCGCTGGGTGGCGCCGCGCAGCCGCAACCTGTGCTACGGGGGGGGCAGCCTGGACAGCAGCGGCTCCTCTAATGGAGGCACTGGAGGAGGGGGTCTGCCTCCAGACTCGGGGCTGGACTCTCATCCCGTCCTGGAGAAACTGAGAGCCTCGAACGCCTACAACCCGCAAGAGTTCGACTGCAGCCTGAAGCACGGCCGCGTGTTCATCATCAAGAGCTACAGGTACATATATGTTCATTTGAAAGGTCCCGTGTCACGGCCATTTCTACTGATCATAGTTCCATTGTTGAGGTCTACGAGAATAGATTTACATCTTTCAATGTTCCAAACTCACATTGGTTTCTCACAGCGTCTCTGTATAGTATGTGTATTCACTCTCTGTCCTGCACGGCTTGTTGGAGCTCCTGCCCCCCCCCCCCCCCCCCCTCCCTGTGAGCCCAGTGTGCTCTGATTGGTCAGCTCGCCCACTCTGTTCTGATGAGTCCACCACCGTTACAGCGGAACATCAGTGATTATGTGTTGCAATGCGGTTTGTTAGCAACCAGGAAATGACACCAGTAATGACAAACGGATGAGAATTCTGCGTAGAGTCTGGGTGCCATGTTGGCGGGACGTTGGGGCGCTCGCTGCTGTGAGGAGGAGCGGACAGTGTGAGCTGGGTTACTGGTGTCGTTTCCTGGTTGCTGCGTGGGGTCTGAGCTCAGGCTGAGCGAGTGTGTGTGTGCGGATTGCTCCATTTGGACTTAGTGACGTCACTATACCCAGGAAGTAAACAATGGAAAAAGAGAAATGTCCAACGAGGCGTTCTGGGGCAGCAGACAGGTCTTCTCTGTGTTAGAGTGTTACTCGCTACAGGGTGCACTTTGAGGGTCTTGACTCTGCAGACCGTTCACATGCAGAAGCTACATAACACAAGGGGACGGGTGATAACCGGAAAAGCATGACATGGGACCTTTAAGTCAATTTATTCACGTTAGAAACAAAACAAACAATAATTATTATAATTATAACGAGAAGCAAAAAGTGAAAAAACGTTCAAGGTATAAAAAAATTAATTCTCAAATAGTTTTCCATGTTCAAACGTTTCAAGGCTTTTATTGTCATTCGTATATAGCTGCAGTGTAGATATGGCAAGGAACATCTGAGCTCAGAGGCTCCTCCAACAGAGCAACACAATCACGGGTAAAATAGTGCAATAAGAGTCTGTATACAAGTAGAAAGGGGGAAGAAGAAGCTTCCGTGATATTTGATTCATTGTTTTAAACAAATCATTTTTTTGTACAAAAAAACAAGTAACTTTTACAACGACAATTAATTTAGTATTTTAAAGTTACTTAACTGTATGTATTACACGGCTTCATCATCAAGAGCTACAGGTACGTGTATGTTCATTCTTATTTCATTTGTTATTGTAAAAGTCTCCTATCATGCAAAATGCACTTTTTGATGTCTTTTATACATAAATGTGTCCCCGGTGTGTCAGGGAACTCACAAAGTGCCAGAAAACAAAACTCTCTCTCTTTTCCTCCGTACCCAAATCTCTAAAAACGTGGGAACAACAGAGGTGATCCAGATTTGCGTCTGATATGACGTAATATTTTAAATGTGGGCGGGCTTTACACCGACGGGCCTATCAGAAACGTTGCTGTCAGAAACAATGCGCAACCATGGCTGTATAATAAGAACTGGATACAGCGTGGGAGGAGGGGTCTCGTTCTTTCCTATGAGAGCTGCTCATTGGCTCATGAGGACAAAATGGCCCAACTTTTGAGAAAGTGAAAAGTCACAGATTACCCAGCATGCCTGGCTGTTAGCAGAAAAAAAAAAAAAAAAAAAGTTTTAACAACATGCTGGTCCATTAACTGTCAGTGTTTCCCACAGATCTGTTTCCCACATATCTGAAATAGCAGTAGTGGTGGTAGCGGGTAGCGGGGGGGGGGGGGTGAGGTGACGTGCAACAACATTAACCTTTCTGTTGGTCGCTTGTTAGCAGACCCTTCACGCGATGGCAGAGCGAACAGGGACAGGCAGGGCCCATAATGATAGCCCTATAGTTTAAATCTACTACCCACACATGAACATATGGAAATGGATTACTATTTAAAAAAATAAATGTATTTATAAATGTATTTAGGAACCTATCCATGTGATTTTTAGTGGGGGTCGACCTCAAATCCTCTATGGGGGTCCAGGGACATGCCCCCCCGGTAAGATTTTATTTTTTATTTTGGAGTTAAATGCATCAATCTGGTGCATTTTGAGGGGAAAATAAAGAGATAGATCTATGGAAACACCTATATTAAACAGAACTGTATACATTTCAATAATCATAAAATCATGGCCATAACCAATAACATACCATTTCCAATATGAAAAAAACACTGAAACTTGTTTATTAATTTATGTTTGGTTCATTTATAGTTGTGAGTGTGTCTGTGCTCCTGAATCAGCCTCTCCTGTCTCCCTCCTCTCCCCCTGCTCCTCTTTGAGGCAGCAGCAAAGACTAGTTTTCTCTCAACAAGTTTTAAAAGTGTATCTTACCTTTTTTCACCTTAATATGCGTTTACATAACTGGTGACCACACCGTTTGAGACCCACTGAGAACTTAGACTAAGTTAACCATCTAAACACTCAGAGAGTCCTTTCCCTCACCTGAGCTGAGGTTATCCCGAGCTTGAATGACACACAGAGACCAATCAAGGGCTTTGATTTATGATCTGTATGACAGTGGCCATGTCGGCAGGCCACATCATGTGGACAGCCAGTCACCCTGTGTGAGGCAGGCCACTGAACAGGCCAGAAGGAGGCGAGATCAGTGCAAGGGATCGAGGGATCATTGTCCACAAGTTAATCGATCGCAGATGGCGTCGTGGTCACGGACGGAAAAAAAAAAAATTATAAAAAAAAAAATTATTAAAAAATTATAAAAAAAACAAAAACCTAAATGGGTCGCGAAATATACTTGGGCGGCCGTTAATATACCTGGGAGGCCCGCCCAAGTATAGTCTATGTGTGGGAAAGCCTGCACCCCCATCCAAAAATCCCCACAAAGTCCCATTCAAAATGTTAAAAGAAAAGAGCCCTTCTCCCTCCACAAAGTCCCATTAAACATGCACATCTTCCTTCAAGCAATCCTCTGCATTTTTGCGAAACCCTTTCAGTCAACGGGCTCTTCCTGGGCCTCATCAACATCACACTCTTCCTCTTCCTCTGCAGTGTCACTGTCCAGCCTGGTTGAGGATGGCTCTGTGTCCGGCTCAAAGACCCTTAGGTTTGCTGAATGCCAACCAGTTTTTCCACTCTCACATTTGTGAGCCTGTTGCGAACCTTTGTGTGGTCTCAATAGCCGTGCAGTAAGCAGTGAGCTATGGCATGGATATTCAAGTGTACTTGAGTGGCATCTGTTTGTTTTTGTCAAGATTATGCTAAAATATACTTTCCCCAACTATATTGAAGTTCCCTTTGAAGAGCCAACCTTCAATTTTGAAAATTCCTGTTAATTCCCGTGGAAAGTTTCCATCTTTGAAAATTCCCGGAATTTTGCAACCCTATCTGGGACCCAACTAAATGTTTGTTGTTTGTTGTTCATGTATTGTGTCTTGATATGTGTCTGTTGATGTAACACAAGGAGCTGCTGTGATGCAAGTCACATTTCAGACTTGATCTGACCGTTAAAGTGTCATCGTATATCGTATGAAATGAAATTTGTTTTAGGTTGACTTGACAAAATCTGTCCAGGGACTACAGATGGAAAATAGCTAACTCTGGCACCTTCACAGACATTTTGATTAATGTTTAGTTTAGTTTAATTGTTTATAGTGTCGAGGACAGTCCCCATTGATCAACTGTCACAAAAGACAGTAAGTGTGGCATTAGCTTTAGCCAACATTGCTAATTTCCAGCTGTTGTCCCCGGCCAGATGATGATGGACACCAGTGTTAATTTCGTCAACGAAAACTATGACGAAAAATGTTCGTCAACGACCTTTTTTACATGACGAGACGATGACGAGCTAAAAATAGATTCTTGATGATAAAAACTATGACGAAATGTATATTTAGTTTTCGTTGACGAGACGAGACGGGACTGGACTATCGGACATTCAAAATGCAGAAAGTGTCCGTCTTGTCTGTCAAAATGCATCTTACGTTTCCAACTTGCAATATCATTATTTCCGCTCTCTTCACTCCAGAAGAGCGATCTCCTTGTGTCTCTCTGTGCGCGGGGGGCGGGGCCTCTCTCTCTCTGTGTGTGGGGGGCGGGGCCTAACAGACACGCTGCAGCGGCATGCACACAGATTTGTAAGAGTAGTAGTACCGTTAAAAACCTTAACCTTTAAATCGTCTAAACACTAAATCAAAAATAGCTGTCAAAATTAACACTGATGGACACCTTTTTAAAATCACAATACATCAACAGCATTAGTTATAAAGAAAGGATGAAAGACAACATTACAATGCAAACTACACACGTTTCTACATACATGTCACAATCACACGACAGAAACAAGGGGTCCATGATCACAACATGTATCCTTTATGTAACCAGGTAAAAAGTCTCATTGAGATTAAAATGTCTTTTTCCGGAGCGACCTGGCCCGAGGGCAGCATGAGCAAAGTTACAACAGATACAACACAAACAATACAGGCGGACGAATACAGCTGGACAACACGAATGAAATGGCACATGAGCAGTCAATATGCGAATAAAAGAATTATAAATCATTCAAAACTGACGACATTTAAAACGACTTCAATTATA
>NW_027262907.1:0-20960 GCF_902827115.2 Pseudochaenichthys georgianus
TCAGAACACTCCGTAGAACAGTGTCGACTGGGCAGGGGCGCCGTCAGGGATTTTGGGCCCCATGAAAATACATCACATTGGGCCCCACCACCAGGTACAGGCCACTTTGTTTATAAATGACCTCGAGGGCCATACCAAATGGTCTAGCGGTCCGTATATGGACCGGGGGCCGGAGGTTCCCCACCCCTGCTTTAATATAATAACATTAGTATTAATATGGTATGCTACGATTAGCCCTTCATGAAACATGTAGCTGTTTGACCTGATGCTATTGCTGATGTGATTATGCTTCTTGCCACTGCACAAATGGCCTTCTGTATTTATATTTGAATTGTATGTTTTTTTTGTTTAATGCCTTTGTTTTATGTTGAAACTTGTTGTGTGCCGTGTTGGTCAGGACTCCCTGGAAGAAGAGATCTTGTATCTCAATGGGACATTCCTGGATAAATAAAGGATAAAAAAAAAAAAAAAAAAAAATATATATATATATATATATATCATAACCAAAATGTCGGCGATTAACATTTTGTTTACAGACTGATCACTCAATGCTTCAAACTGTCCATCATCCTAAATAGACTAAAAGCAGTTTTTTATAGATCGTTGGCTGTGTGGGAAAATACTGTGTTTGAAATGTATAATTTAAATTAGATGTTAGCTTTTTGTTATATATTATGTATTCCAGTCTCCCTTCAGATGTGTTAAGTTGTATTCAACACAATGCTGCTCACCTCCTTCAGCTGGTTCAGGTTCAGCCTTATGGGGGCACAGGGCTGCTGAGCCGAGAGATGGATCTGTTGGACCTGGCAGTGTCGACTGGGCAAAGAAAGAGTTTGGATCACATTGAGAAATAGGGCCTTTGTGCTGCATTCATGTGGTGTTTGAATAATTGGAAAATGTAAACTCATGTAAATTGTATATTAATAATAATGCTTTTTCTGTACGGTGCTTTTCATGCTCGATGCAAGACAAACGGAAAATAAGACATTGCATTCAACTCAGAGGCAGAATGCACACAAGTAGGTGAAAAAGCCAAGAGAATAAATACAATTAAATAATCAAAACGTTAACAACGGTAAAAGTAGGATAACATACAATTAATAAATACAATAAAATGATAACCAGGAACAGTACGAAGGAAATAATAATAAAATCATATTTAATAACAAAGAAGTTAGCAATGGATAAACAACTGCAAATTAGACAAAATTAATGAATATGGTCAAATAGTTAATAACAGAAACCCTCTTCATCACACCTCCTCATCACCCCCTCTTCATCACACCCTCTTCATCACACCTCCTCATCATCATCTCTTCATCACAACTGGAAAAAATCTGCCACTTCCTGACAGAGCCAACACACACGAACGCGCACATGACCAATGAGGGCACGAGATAAGTGTGTGCCCAGAGGGAAGGCTGACAGGCAGGTAGGCCATCCAATCGGTTTATAGACCCTCCAGAAAAACGCGGGCTAAAATCCTTGATTATGCGATCAAACATGCGGGGTTTTATGTGATTTTATGCGGTGAAATTGCGGGAATTTGCGAAATATGCGGAAAACATAAATATTGGGCTGTCTTATTTATTTATTCTCTCTCACACACAACCTGCCACTAACGTTAAACCCCTTTACTATTCAATTAAACACATTCAATGTTTATTTATTGTAAAAGCAATTGGGCTATTTTAATCACACACACACACACACACACACACACACACACACACACACACACACACACACACACACACACACTTCTCCGCCTCATTCTGTTTTCATTTACTCGTTCGTTATCTGACGAGCTTCAATCTTGTAGGCTTCTCACTTCGGTGTGTGTGTGTGTGTGTGTGTGTGTGTGTGTGTGTGTGTGTGTGTGTGTGTGTGTGTGTGTGTGTGTGTGTGTGTGTGTGTGTGTGTGTGTGTGTGTGTGTGTGTGTGTGTGTGTGTGTGTGTGTGTGTGTGTGTGTGGTGTGTGTGTGTGTGTGTGTGTGTGTGTGTGTGTGTGTGTGTGTGTGTGTGTGTGTGTGTGTGTGTGTGTGTGTGTGTGTGTGTGTCTTCGTCTTCGGAATTGAAACCAGCTATTATAGTCCGGCGCAGCTAATCACTTCTAGCTTCCCGGGTAATGCTCGTAAACGTGGTCAGGGATGTTTACGCGGTCTGGTTATCTCGTGTCTATTCAGTTCTCTGGGGCTTCACGTTTTCTCTCGGTGTCGGCTTTGTTCGTACCGGAGGCTCCCTTCAGTGTGACGAGGCTTTTAAATAAGCAGCCCCTGGATCTGCAAGCCCTAGCTAATAGAGGCTTTAGCTAATCTGCTCTTAAGTCTGGTACCTCAGCTTACTGCTCTCCTCGCACTTACTGTTTATTTATACCAACAGCTTGTCCTCTGCACAATCTGGAGCTGCTTCTCCATCGCAGGCCAGGAACTAGTCTGTACCCTAACTTACACTCCAGTCTCCTGAGTCAAACACTCAGAGGTGGGAAGTAGTGGAGTACAAATACTTTGTTACTATACTTAAGTATTCCGGTATCAGTACCTTACTCCACTACTTATTTTTCTGACGACTTTTTACTTTGACTTCTTACATGTTGAACTCAAATACCTGTACTTTCTACTTCTTACATGTTGAACTCAAATACCTGTACTTTCTACTTCTTACATGTTGAACTCAAATACCTGTACTTTCTACTTCTCACATGTTGAACTCAAATACCTGTACTTTCTACTTCTCTCATGTTGAACTCAAGTACCTGTACTTTCTACTTCTTACATGTTGAACACAAATACCTGTACTTTCTACTTCTTACATGTTGAACTCAAATACCTGTACTTTCTACTTCTCTCATGTTGAACTCAAGTACCTGTACTTTCTACTTCTTACATGTTGAACTCAAGTACCTGTACTTTCTACTTCTTACATGTTGAACACAAATACCTGTACTTTCTACTTCTTACATGTTGAACACAAATACCTGAACTTTCTACTTCTTACCTTTTGAACACAAATACCTGTACTTTCTACTTCTTACATGTTGAACTCAAATACCTGTACTTTCTACTTCTCTCATGTTGAACTCAAATACCTGTACTTTCTACTTCTCTCATGTTGAACTCAAATACCTGTACTTTCTACTTCTCTCATGTTGAACTCAAATACCTGTACTTTCTACTTCTTACATGTTGAACTCAAATACCTGTACTTTCTACTTCTTACATGTTGAACTCAAATACCTGTACTTTCTACTTCTACATGTTGAACTCAAATACCTGTACTTTCTACTTCTTACATGTTGAACTCAAATACCTGTACTTTCTACTTCTTACATGTTGAACTCAAATACCTGTACTTTCTACTTCTCTCATGTTGAACTCAAATACCTGTACTTTCTACTTCTCTCATGTTGAACTCAAATACCTGTACTTTCTACTTCTCACATGTTGAACTCAAATACCTGTACTTTCTACTTCTACATGTTGAACACAAATACCTGTACTTTCTACTTCTTACATGTTGAACACAAATACCTGTACTTTCTACTTCTTACATGTTGAACACAAATACCTGTACTTTCTACTTCTTACATGTTGAACACAAATACCTGAACTTTCTACTTCTCTCATGTTGAACTCAAATACCTGTACTTTCTACTTCTCTCATGTTGAACTCAAATACCTGTACTTTCTACTTCTTACATGTTGAACTCAAATACCTGTACTTTCTACTTCTTACATGTTGAACTCAAATACCTGTACTTTCTACTTCTCTCATGTTGAACTCAAATACCTGTACTTTCTACTTCTCTCATGTTGAACTCAAATACCTGTACTTTCTACTTCTTACATGTTGAACTCAAATACCTGTACTTTCTACTTCTTACATGTTGAACTCAAATACCTGTACTTTCTACTTCTTACATGTTGAACTCAAATACCTGTACTTTCTACTTCTTACATGTTGAACTCAAATACCTGTACTTTCTACTTCTACATGTTGAACTCAAATACCTGTACTTTCTACTTCTCACATGTTGAACTCAAATACCTGTACTTTCTACTTCTCTACATGTTGAACTCAAATACCTGTACTTTCTACTTCTCACATGTTGAACTCAAATACCTGTACTTTCTACTTCTTACATGTTGAACTCAAATACCTGTACTTTCTACTTCCTACATGTTGAACTCAAATACCTGTACTTTCTACTTCTCACATGTTGAACTCAAATACCTGTACTTTCTACTTCTCTCATGTTGAACCCAAATACCTGTACTTTCTACTTCTTACATGTTGAACTCAAATACCTGTACTTTCTACTTCTCTACATGTTGAACTCAAATACCTGTACTTTCTACTTCTTACATGTTGAACTCAAATACCTGTACTTTCTACTTCTCTACATGTTGAACTCAAATACCTGTACTTTCTACTTCTCACATGTTGAACTCAAATACCTGTACTTTCTACTTCTTACATGTTGAACTCAAATACCTGTACTTTCTACTTCTCACATGTTGAACTCAAATACCTGTACTTTCTACTTCTTACATGTTGAACTCAAATACCTGTACTTTCTACTTCCTACATGTTGAACTCAAATACCTGTACTTTCTACTTCTCACATGTTGAACTCAAATACCTGTACTTTCTACTTCTCTCATGTTCCAAACAGCTGGTTCCTTTAGTCTGAATGTGTGTGGGTGCGTGGTCATTATTCTTTAGAGTCACTGCGTGCCTATTGGTTGGAACACGATCCGTGTATCCATCACTTCCTGGTCTTCTCTAAAGAAGAGGGACCAATGGAAACGTTGTCATGTTGCCGTTGTTCAGCATGGAAACATTCATTAGCTAACAATGACATTATTGTTCTGTTGATATAAAGGGAGGTCAGGTACTCTTTAAAACAGCTGCTAGCTATGGGTACTTTTTACTGAAGGACACTTCAAAGCCTCTTTGCTTTTACTTTTTTTTATTCTATTGCATCTCGTTTTATCACCACTGTAAAGCATCTTTGAGTACCTGAAAAAGCGCTTTGAAATTACATTTATTATTATTATTATTCAGTGAACAGTGTGTTTTTATACACAATTTGAGTATACTTTGCTTTCATAACATGTCTTATTTCTGACTTCTGGCACTCAAAAAACATCATACTGCACAGCAAAAATACACAAAATATATTTGAGTATACGGAGAATATTAGCCATATAGGTATTCAAAGCAGAAAACCTCCAAAATCCACTTTTCTGAGTTAATTTGAGTAACTTTGTCTATTTGTGTTTTATTGAATGTCTGATTTGTGTATTTAAACATCAGATTACGGAAATGTAAGCAATTTAATAACATAGCTTTAACACGTCCGACCGAACGCTATATTAACTATATATCATGTAATCTTTCACACTAAAAGGCAAAGAACATCCAAAGTACACATTTAGGGTGTTTTTCTGCCTGTTTATTCGACCAACTTTGTGTCTGTAGATTTCTCCTAAATTCACCCAAAGTTGACGTTACAGAAAGCCTCATTTGCATATTTAAACATAACGGTTAAAAGTGGACAGGTTTCATGATGATTAGTTCGTTGATCGTAGTTAAATGTTTTACTCTATTCACCTTTAGCGTCAAAATGTATGTACCTAACATATGTCAAGAGTCATGTTTGTTATCTTACACTGGTCAATTTCTTTCTTTTATTTCAGACTATAGAGGAAAGAAAACATCCAAAACACACATTTAAGTGCTTGTGTGCTAACCCATCAGGTAGCATCACAAAAAGCCTAATTTGCATATTTAAACATAACATTTAAAAAAACTTGTAATGTAAAAAATACTTGTGTTAGTGCCAGTGAGGAAGTGGGGAAGTTTCATGGTGATATTTATTAGTGACATTTTTTACCCTATTCACCTTTAGCGCCCGAAAAAAAAAAAAAAAAGTTTTAACAACATATTTATGTATTGACTTTTCATTCCTGTATAATCATTTTGCGCAAAGTTGGCACTGTTTGTCAGAGCACTTCATCCTTCTGGGATTTCATGAAGAACAGCTCCAACGCCTGTGCAGTGTTGTGCTAGTTACTGAAAACCAGTAACTAGTTACCATTACTAGTTACTTCATTTCAAAAGTAACTCAGTTACTTTACTGATTACTTACACCAACAAGTAATGCGTTACTGTGAAAAGTAACGTTTTAGTTACTTAAAAAAAGGGCTCCCATTATATTAATGCCCTTATAGCCTTCATTTCAGTACTGTTATTGCATTGGAGAATAATACAATCTGTTGATCAACTTGACATGCATTATATGCAATCTGGATAGCATCGATATTAGCTGGCTTTACATTTGTGTATATTCTTTCTCCAGGTAGTTGGAAAGTTTTCCGTTCCATATGCCGTGTGCCGCCCGGACATGCTATCATGCTAACTAGCTCCCTGAAAGCGGGTGACTCCACTGTAGCAATAGCCTGCATGTGTTCTACAACATACCGGGCAATGGCTTTATCGACTTTCCCCTGGCTAGCAGTCCCTTGGTCAAAATCCAGCCGCTGTTGCTTAGGTGCAGGTGGAGGTGCAGGTGGAGGTGCAGGTGCAGGTGGAGGTGGAGGTGCAGGTGGAGGTGGAGGTGCAGGTGGAGGTGCACGTGGAGGTGCAGGTGGAGGTGCAGGTGGAGGTGCAGGTGCAGGTGGAGGTGGAGGTGCAGGTGGAGGTGCAGGTGGAGGTGCAGGTGGAGGTGCAGGTGCAGGTGGAGGTGCAGGTGGAGGTGCAGGTGGAGGTGCAGGTGGAGGTGCAGGTGGAGGTGGAGTGGCGTCGGCTGAGTCTCTGTGGTCTTAGCTCCTAGCTTCGTCCCAGCATGTTGTTTCTGCAGATGTGTTAAGAGATGTGAATGACTGGTTTGGGCAGTAGATAGGCTCTTTGACCCGCCAGGACACAACTTACATTTAACTAAAACGTTCTTTTCTTTGTGCTCGACAAAAGTGAAGTAGTGAGAATATCTCCAGGTGGAGAAACTAGACCTGAGCTCCGCCGCCGCCATGATGATAGTCTTGTTAGTAAACAACACAAACACGCCCACAGCCCGTCTCCGCATGTGACACAGGAAGTATTTAAGTACATTTACTCAAGTACTGTACTTAAGTACAGTTCTCATCTCTGTTCACCTGGCTGTTGACTATATAAAAAAACTAACGGAGTAACGCACCATGTAGTAACGGTAACTGAGTTACTGAATTTAAAAAGTAATGCGTTAGAGTACTAGTTACTGCCAAAAATAACGGCGTTGTTAGTCCCAACACTGCGCCTGTGTGTGTGGGAACACCTCTGGTGCTGGTCCATTAACTGCCAGTGTTTCCCACAGATCTGTTTCCCACATATCTGAAATAGCGGTAGTGGTGGTAGCAGGGGGGGGGGGGGGTGGGGTGAGGTGACGTGACGTGCAACAACATTAACCTTTCTGTTGGTCGCTTGTTAGCAGACCCTTCACGCGATGGCAGAGCGAACAGGTACAGGCAGGGCCCATAATGATAGCCCTGTAGTTTAAATCTACTACCCACACATGAACATATGGAAATGGGTTACTATTTAAAAAAATAAATGTATTTAGGAACCTATCCATGTGATTTTTAGTGGGGGTCGACCTCAAATCCTCTAGGGGGTCCAGGGGCATGCCCCCCGGTAAGATGTTATTTTTTATTTTAGAGTTAAATGCATCAATCTGGTGCATTTTGAGGGGAAAATATAGAGACTAGATCTATGGAAACACCTATATTAAACAGAACTGTATACATTTCAATAATTATAAAATCATGGCCATAACCAATACCATACCATTTCAATATGCTGAAAGTTGTTATGACAGTGGCCATGTCGGCAGGCCACATCATGTGGACAGCCAGTCACCCTGTGTGAGGCAGGCCACTTAACAGGCCAGAAGGAGGCGAGATCAGTGCAAGGGAGCGAGGGATAATTGTCCACAAGTTAATCGATCGCAGGTGGCGTCGTGGTCACGGACGAAAAAAAAAAAATTATTAAAAAATTATAAAAAAAACAAAACCTAAATGGGTCGCGAAATATACTTGGGCGGCCGTTAATATACCTGGGCGGCCGTTAATATACCTGGGCGGCCGTTAATATACCTGGGCGGCCGTTAATATACCTGGGCGGCCCGCCCAAGTATAGTCTATGTGTGGGAAACCCTGATGGTGATATCTATTAGTGACATTTTGTAAAAATGTTCTTTGACAGAGTCTAGCAAGTCATAATGTGGACTTGTTTTCGGACGACCGCTGCCACTCCGTCCGAGGTCTCGCTTTTGGTCCTGATAATCCTTCTTAACTTTCGTCAGCTTGTTGCAAATCTGGTCCACGGTTGAAGTTTGGGGTTTTCCATCGTTGCGTACAAACGGGGCAAAATGTGGGCTTTTTGTTGTTGATCAGGCTGTTGATCCCGCCCCTGCCCCCGCCTCCGACGTAAGCGTGACGTATGCGGTTCTTGCTTCTTTGGAACTTGGTAAGAACCGGTTTTCGGGGAAAAGAGCCGGCTCCGCTGCGGTGTGAACAGGAGAAAACGGTGCTTACCAGGCTCTAGCTCCGAACCGCGTTGGTGTGAACAGGAGAAAACGGTGCTTACCAGGCTCTAGCTCCGAACCGCGTTGGTATGAACAGGAGAAAACGGTGCTTTCCAGGCTCTAGCTCCGAACCGCGTTGGTGTGAAAGGGGCATGTCAACGAATGAAACAGGAAATGTTAAAACTGAAAATTGGCACATATTTAGATAAAAGATGAAACCTAATTTTGCGTCTTCAATGTAATACAAAATAAATGTTCCAATGTAAGATATCCACTTGGTGAAATCTATCAGTTAAATACAGTCGTCTTCCTTTAGAAACAACAGCACCTTCCAGACACACAGAGAAATGCGTGAGGCTTCCTCCGCATCGCTGATTAGCAAAAGCACCCACACGAAACACTCATTAGTGCTTTTTCCTTTTTGCACACGGCACTTTGATTTGCTGTGTGTGGGTGTGACTCTGAGTCTCTGCCGCCTCGCTGCGTATCACACAAGAGTGCTGATTTCCAGCAGCTGACGGAAGTATTTCTGTCACATCTGATGGCACGGGGTGTCCTGCTCACGACCTGCGGGAGCTGAGGAGGACATCAGGAATGCAGGATGAATGCAGCGTGATTTAGGGGGGGGGGGTCGGTGTTTTTCAAGCACCCTTTTTAAGCTTTGCAAAGGCACACTAATTGTATTCGTTGCACCCTTCTCCTCATAGGCAATTCCCCTGCATCCTTTAAAGGTCACCAATTACGCAAAATGCACTTCTTCATGTCTCTTCTACATCAACATGTGTCCCCTCTTCTTCATGTCTCTTCTACATCAATCATGTGTCCCCTCTTCTTCATGTCTCTTCTACATCAACATGTGTCCCCTCTTCTTCATGTCTCTTCTACATCAACATGTGTCCCCTCTTCTTCATGTCTCTTCTACATCAACATCGTGTCCCCTTCTTCTTCATGTCTCTTCTACATCATCATGTGTCCCCTCTTCTTCATGTCTCTTCTACATCAACATGTGTCCCCTCTTCTTCATGTCTCTTCTACATCAACATCGTGTCCCCTCTTCTTCATGTCTCTTCTACATCAACATGTGTCCCCTCTTCTTCATGTCTCTTCTACATCATCATGTGTCCCCTCTTCTTCATGTCTCTTCTACATCAACATCGTGTCCCCCTCTTCTTCATGTCTCTTCTACATCAACATCGTGTCCCCTCTTCTTCATGTCTCTTCTACATCAATCATGTGTCCCCTCTTCTTCATGTCTCTTCTACATCAACATCGTGTCCCCTCTTCTTTCATGTCTCTTCTACATCAACATGTGTCCCCTCTTCTTCATGTCTCTTCTACATCAACATCGTGTCCCCTCTTCTTCATGTCTCTTCTACATCAACATGTGTCCCCTCTTCTTCATGTCTCTTCTACATCAACATCGTGTCCCCTCTTCTCCATGTCTCTTCTACATCAACATGTGTCCCCTCTTCTTCAGTGTCTCTTCTTCATCAACATGTGTCCCCTCTTCTTCATGTCTCTTCTACATCAACATGTGTCCCCTCTTCTTCATGTCTCTTCTACATCAACATGTGTCCCCTCTTCTTCATGTCTCTTCTACATCAACATGTGTCCCCTCTTCTTCATGTCTCTTCTACATCAACATGTGTCCCCTCTTCTCCATGTCTCTTCTACATCAACATATGTCCCCTCTTCTTCATGTCTCTTCTACATCAACATGTGTCCCCTCTTCTTCATGTCTCTTCTACATCAACATGTGTCCCCTCTTCTCATGTCTCTTCTCTACATCAACATAGTGTCCCCTCTTCTTCATGTCTCTTCCACATCAACATGTGTCCCCTCTTCTTCATGTCTCTTCCACATCAACATGTGTCCCCTCTTCTTCATGTCTCTTCTCTACATCAACATGTGTCCCCTCTTCTTCATGTCTCTTCCACATCAACATGTGTCCCCTCTTCTTCATGTCTCTTCCACATCAACATGTGTCCCCTCTTCTTCATGTCTCTTCCACATCAACATGTGTCCCCTCTTCTTCATGTCTCTTCTACATCAACATGTGTCCCCTCTTCTTCATGTCTCTTCTACATCAACATGTGTCCCCTCTTCTTCATGTCTCTTCTACATCAACATGTGTCCCCTCTTCTTCATGTCTCTTCTACATCAACATGTGTCCCCTCTTCTTCATGTCTCTTCTACATCAACATGGGTCCCCTCTTCTCCATGTCTCTTCTACATCAACATGTGTCCCCTCTTCTCCATGTCTCTTCTACATCAACATGTGTCCCCTCTTCTTCATGTCTCTTCTACATCAACATGCGTCCCCTCTTCTTCATGTCTCTTCTTCATCAACATGCGTCTCCTCTTCTCCATGTCTCTTCTACATCAACATGTGTCCCCTCTTCTCCATGTCTCTTCTACATCAACATGTGTCCCCTCTTCTCCATGTCTCTTCTACATCAACATGTGTCCCCTCTTCTTCATGTCTCTTCTACATCAAGATGTGTCCCCTCTTCTTCATGTCTCTTCTACATCAACATGTGTCCCCTCTTCTCATGTCTCTTCTACATCAACATGTGTCCCCTCTTCTTCATGTCTCTTCTACATCAACATGTGTCCCCTCTTCTTCATGTCTCTTCTACATCAACATGTGTCCCCTCTTTCTCCATGTCTCTTCTACATCAACATGTGTCCCCTCTTCTTCATGTCTCTTCTGCATCAACATGTGTCCCCTCTTCTCCATGTCTCTTCTACATCAACATGTGTCCCCTCTTCTTCATGTCTCTTCTACATCAACATGTGTCCCCTCTTCTTCATGTCTCTTCTACATCAACACGTGTCCCCTCTTCTTCATGTCTCTTCTACATCAACATGTGTCCCCTCTTCTCCATGTCTCTTCTACATCAACACTGTGTCCCCTCTTCTTCATGTCTCCTTCTACATCAACACTGTGTCCCCTCTTCTTCATGTCTCTTCTACATCAACATGTGTCCCTCTTCTTCCATGTCTCTTCTACATCAACATGTGTCCCCTCTTCTTCATGTCTCTTCTACATCAACATGTGTCCCCTCTTCTTCATGTCTCTTCTACATCAACATGTGTCCCTTCTTCTTCATGTCTCTTCTACATCAACATGTGTCCCCTCTTCTCCATGTCTCTCCTACATCAACATGTGTCCCCTCTTCTTCATGTCTCTTCTACATCAACATGTGTCCCCTCTGTGGAAAGAGACTCTGAAAGTTTCAGGAACAAAGATTTTCTCTCTTTTTGATCCATTTCTATAAAAACCTGTCTGAAAATGAGCTGATCAGATTTTGGCCACTTTGTGATGTCATAACGATGTGTTGTCTTGGTAACCATTAGCCAGAGCGCGTCTCCCCGTTGCCTGCAGAAGGAAGCCATGCACGCAGCGCAGCCCGCTCTCTTTAACTCAGGGGACTTTCTGCCGCTGTCCTCCGTGGTGCAGATTCTCCACGGAGGACAGCACTTGGCTAATTGCAGTACCCACAAGGAGCGGTACACATGCCACAGTGTTTGCGTGGCTGTGTCTTTAATTGAAAGCCCAGTGGGGGGTCTGTTCAACTCTCATCAGAATAATGTGCTACACACGGGCGGACTGGCCATCTGTGTGTTCTGGAGAATCACAGAACGGACCATCGTCCTTATTATGCCGTTTAAACCAATTATTGAAATGTGTTTGTTAAATTCGGCATTGTGTAAGTTGCGCCGACAGGTCCACACACTGCTTCCCCGCAGCGAGGCTCCCCCGCCCTCCTGTTGACAGTTCACGAGCGTCGAACTCCTCTACCCCACCATTCACGATTGTCGGCACGCTGATAAAAAAAAAACTCTTTTATTGGCACTTCATATCAAAAAGGTTGCCGACCCCTGATCTGAAGCAACAGACAGAGAATCAGCACTTTGGAAACAGGGCTGAAACAGAGGGGATTATGGGTAATACTGCTGCAATGATCTGTTTGGTGTTTCAGCCAATCAGAGACAGGCTCTGGATATATCTGAGACCTGATGTATTGATGAAGAAGAGGATAACGGGGGACCTTTAAAGACACTGTTCAAAATCTATGTCCCTGGTTCAATAGGAAGTATTGATTATTGCACGTTTAGTTCAGCAGGATAATCTCCACATCATTTAATGAATATACATTTTCCTATTATTTCTTATACCGTATTTATTCTCTAATGCAGCAATTGTAACAAACCAATACCAATCTTCCTCTGGATATTGATCATTCTGATTCTTTCTACACTTAAATATTAGATACATTACATATTGGTGATTATATCTGTTTGCAACGTATATATATATATATTCCACTTACTTGTGTATAGACTATTCTGCACTATTTCTACTATATCAGTGTGCGGAAAAGCACGCGTCCGATCGTCCAGTACATATTTCCATTGACGTGTCTGACGGACAAGGGACGTTTTTTCGCCCGTATTTATTGACAAATGATTGATAAATTCTTCAGCGTACAAAAGGCAGAACTCATTCGCAAATTGTCCGTGTCCGCCATTGTTGTTTTGCGACCGCTTTATGTGTCCTTCTTTGCCATGTGTGATGCATGGATGTATAATAAGAACTGGATACAGCGTCGGAGGCGGGGTCTCGTTCTTTCGAGCTGCGCATGAGGACAAAATGGCCCAACAAGCGAAACGTCACATCATGCCTAGCTGCCAGAGCAGAAGAACCCGTATGTGCGCTCACAGAGCATCCCTTAAGCCCCGCCCCCCGAGCTCCCACTCTCGGCTGAGTAGAATGAATGGAGACCGAAAATAAATCTAGATTCGGCTTTTAGTGCATTTTACAACTTTAAGGACCGAATGATTCTAATAAGGGCCCTACAATAGTTCATACTGGGCAGTTTATTTAGTTTAAAAACAATTATCCGCTGACTTACAGACGTCTCTTTCCCCATGTTAGTCAATGGGGAAAAGTCTTGATACGGACATTGTAGTACCGCCGTTTGGACACAACGAATATTTTCATCAGAGTCCGGTGCACTTCCTGGGGGCTCGGTGTGATGCAGTAAACTCTCACCGCTCACTTTCTTTAGCGGTAGGGTTGGGTATCGTTTGAAGTTCCACGATTCTGATTCCGATTCCGATTCTACTTTTCGATTCCGGTTCTTAACGGTTCTCAATTCCGATTCTTTGAGGGGCAGGGTAAACAAAATGATTAAGTTCTTGTTGAGAAAAACAAGCATATCTGCCTTCTCAGGCATACCAGGAAGAAATGTTTGAACATTTTAAAGCAGAATGCTTCAATCTGGTGCACTTTAAGCAGAATTACTAGAGACTAGATCTAGGGGGTACAACTCTAAACACCCATATGAAGAAGATCGGTTTACATTTGAATAATTCAATAAGTATGTGAACATAACCAGTAACCCATAGCCAATAACAAATACATGCAACGTATTTTATTTTTGTTGTTCATTCATATCTTAGTTTACAATTGTATTTATGCATATTTTTTTATCTCTCCAGTTTAAAACGATATGTCTGGTTTACTGTCCTATAGTTTACATTGGAATTATTTCAAACCCGTTTTATCCCAATATTATAAAGGAGAGCCTTGGAAATATGTGTTTACATACATTGTGATCAAAACGTTTGAGACCCACTGAGATAACTTAGACTAAAGTGAACTATCTCAACCCTCAGAGTCCTTTACCTCACTGAGCTGTAGTTATCAGCCTCTCAGTCTGACTGGAGAGGACTCTCCTCCACCTTGTTGTAGAAACATCTTCTTCTTCCGTTAGAGCAGCTAGCACCAGATGCTAATAACAAAAGCGCCCTCCCTCTCTCCCTCGCTCACTCGCACTTTGGCTGTGAGCTGCGGTTGCCAGATAAGCCAACATCCCCCATTGTCATCACTTGCAGCGCCCATCGCACAGGGCAAATGAAAAGTGTAGCCGGGGTGAAAAAGGGTGTTACATTTACTTATTTATGAATGTTGTTACATCAAGGCCGAAAATTAGGATGAGCCCCAACGGTCAAAACATGTTGTTTCCCTCCCAGAGCTGTCAGCGCAGCGCCTCCACAGATCTGGCGCCCTAGGCGAACATCTATAATGCCAGTGCGACAGGCCGGCCCTGGTCTCAGGTTACGCTGTAGGAAGTGGAGGTACAACGCTACATTTCCCGCCCCGCTGCAGTCATGCAGCAGGCTACGGAGAGCGGCGAGAAACATTTCCTCAGGAATCGAAAAGCGGAACCGAAATTCACATTTCTAAATGATGCCGTTGGAATCGAAATGTTGGAACCGGTTCCGAACCGGAACCGGTTCTCGGTACCCAACCCTAGTTAGCGGTGTCGTCAAACTGTGGGGAAAATGTAAAATATGATGCCGAAGAAGAAGATTCCAGTGGCCCCAAGAGGAAGATTCTTGTTTAGCATGTTTCTTGCTAAATATGAACAAATAAACAATAACATGTTACCTTAGTTACAGTAACCCAGATTCTTGTATGCTTTATGCTGATATTTAATAATATTTAAAATAGGTGCAGCATGTACAAAGTATAGCTATGGACAAGTGAAACATTAGTACTCTCCAAAAACCTTTTCTTACACTGTATATTCATTTATTTTATTTGCTTGCACTATTATCTGTGTTATTGTGTTGGACCTGTGACCTAATCTTTTCATTGTCATGTCTACACTGTTGCTATGCACACATGACAATACAAACGATAATCTCCTCCACTTTGTAGATATGTGTGTTCCTGGACCCTCTGTCGGGCACGGAGAAGGTGCAAGGCTTTTATTCGTCGTACGGTAGTTATGTCGATGGAAGTCGTAGGTGTTTGAGTCGTTGCTGCAGCTCTCGGGTCTGAAGCAGTGACTTTAAGTGACGACGCTAAAAGGATTGTGTGGGCGGCGCAGCAGCAGATTACTGAGCGGAGAAGGTGGGGGGGTTGCAGGGCTCCTCACTGTCGCTCTGTGCATCTCTTCATCGTGTAGGTGTACTGACCCCCTCCTCTTCCTCTGCTGCCAATACCTTCATCTCCGCTCTCTCGATGCAAATGTCAGCGCTCACGATTACAGCTCCAGAACATTTCATTTGGATTCGTTCACGGTATGCACGGCTTAATGTTTAGCAATTATATGCAAAACATGTCTCTGTAAACACATCGTGCCCGAAAACAATGTGAGGAAAATATGTGATGACATTGATGAATTCTGAGATAGCAGTTTTACTCTAATCGACTCGGTCCTGCCTCTGTGCGGTTTGAATTCAAAAGACCTATGCTGAAGCGAACTATTGTTTTCGTCAACGATTAATCTGCCGGTATTTGTATTGGTCTTTAAAACCTCTGCCCTCTTCTGCCAATGTGTCGGCTTCATATCGGTATTTAATGCCTCTCCTTCGACACGTCTCCATGCTTCAATGTTCAAAAAGCTCGTTATCGCACTTCATAGCACTTCCTGTGTGGTTTATTCCCATTTCGCCCCGACAACAGCCTCTGATTCGTCAACAGACTCGATGCAATGCTT
Organism: Pseudochaenichthys georgianus; assembly: GCF_902827115.2. Taxonomy (NCBI): domain Eukaryota; kingdom Metazoa; phylum Chordata; class Actinopteri; order Perciformes; family Channichthyidae; genus Pseudochaenichthys; species Pseudochaenichthys georgianus. The sequence continues at coordinate 16,081 of NW_027262907.1, forward strand.
TATGGGATGCATCATTAGATCTATAACCTCTAACCCTCACCCTAAGAACCACGACCAAGCAAAACAAGTATCATTTCTTATGCGGCCTAATGTAAAAAAGGAGCGAAATGGGAAGAAATCTGCCTTTTCACCCTCTGTCTGAAACCAGAGCCGAGTCTGCTCTGATTGGTCAACCGCTTAGAGATGTCCCGCCCCTTAGCCTATCACGTACAATGTGTTGGAGCGCTAGCCAATAGTCACCATGTTCCGGAAGTAAACAAAGGAGTCCAATGGAGTCGTTTCAAGCAGTTAGGGGGGGCATGCGTGGGAGAGCAACTCCCTCTGAAGGCACATCTGGGATATTAGCCTTTGTAGCCCATTCACATGCACTAAAACATATAGAACCTACAGGCAAGGGAAAACCCCAAAAAGCAGAATAGGGCCTCTTTAATACGAAATCATGTTTTTATGAAACTCTCTTTTAACTGACTAATAAATCTCTACGTGTAAAAGAGTCATGCCAAAGTCACAATGGCAACACACAATGTAATTAACCCGATAGATGTAGAGTTCACTATCTGTGTTTTTAAATGTTTGTTTTACTTTTACGTATGCACCACAACACCAAGTCAGATTCCTCGTACGTGTCACCGACCTGGTGATAAACCTGATTCTGATTGACATGTGGTTGTTCCCTGCCCAGCGGTGCCATACCCCCCGCAGCAGAAGCTGACGGTCAAAGAGCTTTATGTGGACGGGAAGCCGAACCCCGAGGTGCTGCGGACTCACCTGGTGAAGGAGGGCCGCCTGGAGGAGGAGGCGGCGCTGAAGATCATCAACGACGGAGCCAACATCCTGCGCCAGGAGAAGTGCATGCTGGAGGTCGATGCGCCCATTACAGGTGGGCGGGAAATCAGTGCAGCGGCGATGTGTTCTCAAATACAAAAACCTGAGTATCAAACTGCTGCTGAATAACCAGATGGCAAATCTTACGTGTGATAAAGTCCATTTTCCAGCTGGATAATCTGCACATATTAACACCACTTATGGTTTCTAAAGTAAAAGCTAACGTTAGGCTATAAATAATTGTAGACTTTAAAAAAATAAATGTCGACACTGTAGCTTATGTGCAACCTTTGAATTGAAATTGAATTGTATTGAATATTAGCTTAGATATGTCCCGCCCCCTTAGCCTATCACGTACAATGTGTTGGAGCGCTAGCCAATAGAAGCACAAGTGTTACATAGTGATGTCTCTATGTTCAGGAGGTAAACAAAGGAGTCAGATAGATGGATAGATGGACGGACGGACGGATAGATGGATAGATGGACGGACGGACGGATAGATGGATGGATAGATAGATAGATGGACGGATGGATGGATATATATATATATAGACGGACAGATAGATAGATATATAGACGGACGGACAGATGGATAGATAGATAGATGGATAGATAGATAGATGGACGGATGGATGGATATATATATATATAGACGGATAGATGGATAGATATATAGACGGACGGACAGATGGATAGATAGATAGATGGATAGATAGATATATAGACGGATGGATGGATATATATATATATATATATAGACGGATAGATGGATAGATATATAGACGGACGGACAGATGGATAGATAGATAGATGGATAGATAGATATATAGACGGACGGACAGATAGATAGATAGATAGATGGATAGATAGATATATAGACGGACGGACAGATAGATAGATAGATGGATAGATAGATATATAGACGGACGGACAGATAGATAGATAGATAGATGGACGGATGGATGGATATATATATATATATATATATAGACGGACAGATAGATAGATATATAGACGGACGGACAGACAGATAGATAGATAGATAGATATATAGACGGACGGACAGACAGACAGATAGATAGATGGATAGATAGATAGATATATAGACGGACGGACAGATAGATAGATAGATGGATAGATAGATATATAGACGGACGGACAGATAAATAGATAGATAGATGGATAGATAGATATATAGACGGACGGACAGATAGATAGATAGATGGATAGATAGATATATAGACGGACGGACAGATAGATAGATGGATAGATATATAGACGGACGGACAGATAGATAGATAGATAGATGGATAGATAGATATATAGACGGACGGACAGATAGATAGATAGATAGATAGATGGATAGATAGATATATAGATAGATATATAGACGGACGGACAGATAGATAGATAGATAGATAGATGGATAGATAGATATATAGACGGACGGACAGATAGATAGATAGATAGATGGATAGATAGATATATGGACGGACAGATAGATAGATAGATAGATGGATAGATAGATATATGGACGGACAGATAGATAGATAGACAGACAGACGGACAGACGGACGGACGGATAGATTTTTAGATATTTCTCAGGGACAATGCACTGTAATGAACACTTAAAACATTAAAATGTGTCAAGCGTAACAGTGCCAGATTTAGCTTTCAGCTAATTTCCATCCGCAGTCCCTCACATAAAAACATTTAAGACATTTACATTTTACGAACATTGTAAAAACAAAACACATGTTATGCAAAAAGTGCTAGATAGACGGGCGGACGGACAGATGGACGGACAGATAGATAGATGGACGGACAGATAGATAGATGGACGGACAGATGGATAGATGGACGGACGGACAGATAGATAGATGGACGGACAGATAGATAGATGGACGGACGGACGGACAGATAGATAGATGGACGGACAGATAGATAGATGGACGGACGGACAGATGGACGGACAGATAGATAGATGGACGGACAGATGGATAGATAGATAGATGGACGGACAGATGGATAGATAGATGGATGGACGGACAGATAGATAGATGGACGGACAGATAGATAGATAGATGGACGGACAGATGGATAGATAGATAGATGGACGGACGGACAGATAGATGGACGGACGAACAGATAGATGGACAGACAGATGGATAGATGGACGGACAGATGGATAGATAGATGGACGGACAGATGGATAGATAGATAGATGGACGGACGGACAGATAGATGGACGGACAGATGGATAGATGGACGGACAGATGGATAGATAGATGGACGGACAGATGGATAGATAGATAGATGGACGGACGGACAGATAGATGGACGGACGGACAGATAGATAGATGGACGGACAGATAGATAGATGGACGGACGGACGGACAGATAGATAGATGGACGGACAGATAGATAGATGGACGGACGGACAGATGGACGGACAGATAGATAGATGGACGGACAGATGGATAGATAGATAGATGGACGGACAGATGGATAGATAGATAGATGGACGGACAGATAGATAGATGGACGGACAGATAGATAGATAGATGGACGGACAGATGGATAGATAGATAGATGGACGGACGGACAGATAGATGGACGGACGGACAGATAGATGGACGGACAGATGGATAGATGGACGGACAGATAGATAGATAGATGGACGGACAGATGGATAGATAGATAGATGGACGGACGGACAGATAGATGGACGGACAGATGGATAGATGGACGGACAGATGGATAGATAGATGGACGGACAGATGGATAGATAGATAGATGGACGGACGGACAGATAGATGGACGGACAGATAGATAGATAGATAGATAGATGGACGAACAGATAGATAGATAGATAGATAGTCAGATAGATTTATACTTTATTGATGGAGGCGTTTCAGGGATTTTAGCCTTTGCAGACCGTTTAAATGCACTTAAATAAATTATGTAAATTACACACTACAGGAAAGGGAACACTCCAAAAAGCATAATAAAGCCTCTTTAAATCATGGTATCTGAAAACTGTTCACTGTTAATAATAATCCAAACAGAGGCTTCTTTTTATAGTATGGCTAGTTTTAGGATAAGGAAGGACACATATATATCCAGACAAACACGTATATTAACATCTGTATGCCTACTTGTTGTTATATTGTAAATTAACCGCAGTGTGTCTGTGCTTCCTCAGTATGTGGGGACGTCCACGGACAGTTCTTTGACCTCATGAAGCTGTTTGAGGTGGGGGGGTCGCCCAGTAACACGCGGTATCTCTTCCTCGGGGACTACGTGGACCGAGGATACTTCAGTATCGAGGTAAGACGTTGTTTCCTCCAGGTAGTTCATTTGATATGAATATGTGGGTGTACTGTGAAGATGTAGGTAGTGTTTCAGTGTCATTTACCTTTTTACATACATTACTTATTGACACAAATACAAACTGGGAGTGTAAGCGTTGTTGTCTTTAGAAGGACATAAAAACATGTTCACTCTATTTATTGCGCTTTTCCACGGCTTAGTACGGTGTAGCTAGGCCTCGGTAGGCCAGGCTCACTTTATGCTGCGTTTCCATTACAGTTTAGTAGCTGGGGCAGTAACTATAGTAACGCAGTGTAGGCGGAGTCGTGACGTCATCTAAAATGCGAAACACAAAACCAACACAGCCGTTAGCCGTTAGCCCTCAGAGCTCACAGCTCCTCATATCTGTTCAGAAACTAGACAGAAGTGAAACGAGTACAAACCACAGACTGCCTGTGTCATGGAGAATACAGTCGCTGCTTTATTTATGTCTGGAGGCCGTTGCTGTGAGTGTGGACGGTCGGAGCATATTCAACGTTATCTTAGCCGATCTCCATTCAGAAAACACGCATTTTAAAAGGGTGTTTCTCTGCCGTCTGTCTGCAGACTCGTCACAGCATTAATTCATGGTTTTTACTAACCGGTATCAGTATGTTGTTACTTCGGCATCATTTTGAAATGTGTATTACAATTAAATCACGGTCAAATATGTTCATTCTGTTGTAGTTGCCAGCGATTCCTCA
>NW_027262908.1:0-20934 GCF_902827115.2 Pseudochaenichthys georgianus
TTCCAGTCGAACATCAGATATTAGACTGAAAGGTCAGACAGTAATGCAGCTCTGTAATTGGCTCATCACTCACTCGTGCTGACTTCTTATTGGTCAGGAGACTTTGTGAGGTGGAAAGATGTTCACATTTAAGACATTGTCCGCTGCGTTTGTTTACATCAAGTTATTATGAGTTGCAGGAACTGATTCTGAAATGTTCAGTCAGCATTGTTTTGAATCAATAAAATCCACCTTTGTTCGAGTAGTTTAACTTTCAATCTGATGTTTGCATTGACTTCACAAATCAATCAAGCCACTCCTCTGCGTTAAAGCAAGGCAAGTTTATTTATATAGCACTTTTCAACACAAAGCAATTCAAAGTGCTTTACAAAAAATGAAAGACATTAAGCATTAAAAAAGAAAAGATAATAAAATAAACATTAAAAGGAAAAATACATGGATAAAAGTTACAGTGCAGTTTAAGATGTGAATAGTTCAATTAAAAGCAGCGACAAAAAGAAAAGTCTTCAGCCTGGATTTAAAATGTTCCTTTCTTTCTACATGTGTGTTATTGTTAGGGTTGCCAGAAACTGACCATGATCAAAATCGATTATTCGGCAGCCCTGGCGAATAATAATCGATTATTCGACCCCCAATTTTACAATTATTAATACTATTACTATTATTGGTTGAAACTAAGCCAGAAAAAAAAAAAAAAACATAAATAATAAAAAATATATATAAATAAAATCGATTTTTAAAAATAATATTCGATTATAGAGACTGTAACGAATATTCGAATAATCGCTGGCATCCCTAGTTATTGTAGTGATGTTTTTAGTATATTGAAGTCTAGCTATTGTTTGTATATTGATTTGCCTCTTCCTGCACTGTTTATCATTTGTTATCTGTTATGTTTGTGTATTTTTTGATTGCGCAAAACAACAAAATACCAAAACCAAATTTCATAAAGCTCGCATCACACCAGATGGCCACACGAATATGGAATTCTGAGTTTCGCACGAAGATGGCCCCGAACTTGGTCAACAGCCGAAGCAAGTACGATGCCTACAGAAGGCTACACGATGGCACCCGAACCACACACTCATGTTGTTTCCATAGCAACAACAACTTCCTGTCAACAGCTTAAACTCGCCTTCAAAGTAAAAGCATCTAAATAAAACTGGAAGTCAACCTAAATTACATTTAAGACATACAACTGCAACGAAAGTAACAAAAACAAAGTAATATCCTTTTCAGTTTCACAGAACACAAATTGTACTATAACACGATGGCTACACGACGGCATCGCGAGGGCTTCACGTAGTCGTGTTGCCTTCCTAAGACAATCGGGCAGCTTCTTGTTTCCTTTGTATTGTCTTCGTGAGGCGAAGAATGCCGGATGGCACCGATGATCACGACGAAGATGACACGATCTGACAGGATAAGCTCATGATGGCTTTACGAAAGGCAAAATGGAATTCAACACGAAAATGAACCTTGGCAAGGTCTTTCGGCAATTTTTTGGCATGCCAAAGATTTTGCCACCGCTCACGAAGTTGCTGCCGGAGCCTGAGAAACTCCACCGGCGGTCATACGATGGCTTACGCAGCGTCCACACGGGGGCGTGCGTTGAAGCTTGCCGGCGGGCGTGTCTGAAACTCGACCAACAACCAATCACATGAATCTCCCGCCTCGGACACACAAGCACGCGGTTTGATTGGCTAGAGCTTGTACTGGCATATGGTTTGATTGGCTGACGCTTCCGTTGAAGCTTAAAAAGTTGAACATTGCTCAACTTTTCGGTCGAATAATCGATTATTATTCGCCAGGGCTGCCGAATAATCGATTTGGATCATGGTCAGTTTCTGGCAACCCTAGTTAGGATCAGAGTCGAATTTGAACATTTCCTTTATCGTGTGTCCATCTGGGGTCAATTTCGGGGCAGTGTGACGAGGGCTTAAAGCTTTTACGTTGCGATTCGGTTTATTCCAGTGCCAGGTGTTAACAAAAAAAGCCTAAATATTGGATGGAATAGAAAAAAGGCGACAAACTAAGATCCTTTTCACCTACAAACTATCCTTGGTGAGTGTAATGCTGATTTGGTGGAGTAAAATGGGTTTAATAAGTTAGGCTGTCAGTGTAAGACATTCATTAAAACATTCAGGCATGACACACCCGCTGCTTTATAACGGTGAATGTTTCAGGATGTATGGCTCTGTAATGATCTCTTACCAGAAGACAAACAAGGAAACACAATCTTTAATCCTTAGAAAAGGATGCACTAACATGTGAGAGCCACACAAAGAGAGAACAGCCACAGGAGGGAACAGTATGGACTCTGCTATCGGCTGAATTTAAGACTTCCTGGACACTATTGTGAGAAATCGGCTGTTTGCAGAGGAGAGAAAATGACGATCTCCAATGTCCAATCTGCCATGAAGTCTTCACACACCCCGTCATCCTGTCATGCAGCCACAGTTTCTGCAGAGCCTGCTGGCAGCGATGGTGGACAGAAAGATCGATGTCCAGTCTGTAATACAACATCTCAACGATACGATCCACCGTGTAACCTCGCACTGAAGAACTTGTGTGAAGCTTTTCCACCTGAGCAAGACCTGAGAAACACTCTGAGGACCACCGGACTCCAGTGTGTGTGATCTGTCTGCATTCAAGCTCCCACAACAACCACAGCTTTAAACCAATCAATGAAGTTGCTCTGGGTCACAGAAAGGGACTCCGGACACTCCTGGAGCCCTTAAAGGAAACACTGGATACCCTACCCTACTGGCCTACGAGGGCATTGCGTTCCAAGAATGCAGGGTTGTTGGTTGTTCCTAGAGTCTCTAAAAGTACAGTGGGAGCCAGAGCCTTTTCTTATCAAGCTCCACATTTGTGGAATCAGCTTTCAGTTTGTGTTCGGGCGGCAGACACCCTATCCGTTTCTAAGAGTGCGCTTAAGACCTTCCTTTTTGATAAAGCTTATAGTTAGGGCTGATTAGATTCAGCCCCTAGTTTTGCTGATATAGGCTTAGTGTGTCGGGGGACATCTTACTTCTTCCTTCTCTCTGTCTATACCTGTGTCCTCTCATGTTCCCATTAACCCAGCTTCCCCACATGTCTTTCTTTTTGGTGTCTATATACGCCGGGATCCGGAGTCATGGATGATCCTGCGGTCCTGTGTCCTGGATCCCGAGCCCTGGATCTTGAGTCGTGGCTGTGGTCCTGGATCATCGGTCCTGGATGGATATCCTCGTGGATTCATCTTCCTATTATACACACATGCATTTCCAAACATCTGGACTACCTATGTTACAAATGTATTATCTCTTCGATTTACACACGGCATCTATTGCACGTCTGTCCGTCCTGGGAGAGGGATCCCTCCTCTGCTGCTCTCCCTGAGGTTTCTCCCATTTTCCCTTTAAACTGGGTTTTCTCCGGAAGTCTTTCCTTGTACGATGTGAGGGTCTAAGGACAGAGGGTCTGAGGACAGAGGGTCTGAGGACAGAGGGTCTAAGGACAGAGGGTCTAAGGACAGAGGGTCTAAGGACAGAGGGTGTCGTATTGTCATACTGATATTCTGTACACACTGTGAAGTCCACTGAGACAAATGTAACATTTGCGATATTGGGCTATAAATAAAAATGGATTGATTTATTGATGGATCTCTTTAAGGACATGAAATCAAACCTTGATCAGACCAACAAGGACATCGAAGACCAGGCAAAAGACGCAGAGACTCAGATCAATAAGGAGTTCTCGATGCTTCGGGAGTTACTCAAAAAAGAACAGATGCCGTGATGCAGGAGAAGAAGCAGAAGAGTCTGGTCCTGAAGGGGAAGATGGAGGATCTGAGCAGAGACATATCAGCTCTTTCAGACAAAGTCAGAGCCGCAGAGGAAGTGCTGAAAGCTGGAAATATCTCCTTCCTGCAGAACTACACGACTGCAGCTGAAGGAGTCGTTGGTTTCCAGCTGAAAGATCCACAGCCGATCAAAGATGGTCTGATAGATACGTCCAAACACCCGGACAACCTGCCCCTCCAGGCGTTGGACAGCATGAAGAAAGCCATCACACATTCAAGATATAAAAACTAAACCTGAACCGCCTGACATTTAGAGAGAATCTTTGTTTATGATGTTGGGAAATATGTTGCTTAGGTGTCTAACCTTTATCCCAGTCCATCACCTTCTCCTTGGACTGTCTCCTTTCCCATGGCATAGGTATACGGTCTTGGGGTATTGCTGATATCTCTCTTTAGGAGGAGCAGCTCTGGCTCTTGTTGTTGTTTATGACCGAGCACAAGCTGACCTGAGATAGTTGTATTGTTTGTGGACATCTGGGAGTCCTTCTCAGCTGCGTAGGTCCCACTGGAGTACATTCTTGGGCCATGGACGTCCATTTTAGATAGATTGAATGCCCCGTTTGTCTAGTCCTGTTAATGAAGACTGTTGATTACTGTACATTACTGAACTGGTTAAAACCATCGGACGATACGGAAGAGATCTTCAGAATTCGTCGGGCAACTCTATCGGCAGCACGTCCTGTCAATTCTCCAGCTGAAACGTTATAGGAAACCATCAGAGTTTTTCCATCAAGTTCCAGTTCTCCCTGTGTCTCTCTGAGATTCGACTCCATTGCTCCAGACGTCTCCATTACATACGAAGGTACGGCTGCCATCGACCCAAGAAGTCAAGGCAAGCTACCCACATCAATAAGTATGTTTTACTTATCATGGTAGGCCTTTCTTTGTAAACATTGTAAACATGATATTGTTATCTTACGGAGCCTACACACGGCGGCGTGCGTTGCCGCTTGGCGGTGGGCGTGTCTTGAGCTCGGGGAGTCAACGCGACCAACAACCAATCACATGAATGTCCCGCCCCGGACATACAAAGCAAAGCATTCATGCTACATCCATGCTGGCTAAATATACTGTCTGCCTGCTAGCTGTCCATTCAAACGAAGCACACTGGATATAAACTCCCCAAACAAGCGAAAACCTACCACCTCCCCCCACGGCCTCTGCCCCCCCCCCCATGCCTGGCTCCTCCGGTTTGTATCCCTGTATGTAAAGAGGGACTGGTCATAGAGTACCGGGTGATTCTCTACCGCCACGATCATTTTCTCCTCCTTGTTGACATATGGGAAATAACTGCGGTCTGGCTCTCCCAACATACACGCGGTTTGATTGGCTACTGCTTGTACTGTCAGATTTACATACGAGGGATTTGATTGGCTGACGCCTCCGTCGAGGCGGCAAAAGTAGAACATTGCTCTACTTTTGCAGCGAGCACCTCGAGAGAAGCTACGCTTTGCTCCCACAATGCAGTTCGGCGAATCGTGACTTCACCCCATTCAAAGTGAATGGGCAGAAGCGTTGAAGCGGCAGCGCACGCCGCCGTGTGGAGGGGCCGTTAGTGTTATAGACCTGAAGACTAAAGCTGACGTGGAGAGTTTTCATTAGAATCAAGAAAATATCTTTTTTCAAGTCAAAAAGGCTTTTCTGTTCGATCCAAAACAAAAGTAGTACAAAATCCAACTCCAGCACCAAGATATTTAGCTATCATTAAAAATCCAGAAGATAAAATGTTATTGAAGCCACTGGTAGACTTTGATTTTAACTTTCTTGTTATAGAAAAGATGATAAAATGACCTAATAGAGCAGGGGTGTCAAACTCAATTTCATCACGGGCCACATTCGCATTATGGTTTCACTCAAAGGGCCGGGTGTAACTTTAAGACTATATCAAAATACATATATAAATATTGAATATATATAAAATAATGTATTATATTACATTATTGCCTCTGCATTGGATTCTTTTCGGATAGGGTAATAACTTCATAATTAACTCGGTCTGAAAGCAGAAGGGCAAATAATTGCAAGTCGCTTCAGTGAGAATGTTACAAAATGATTTTAAAATAAAAGCTAAATAAAAAAGAAGTGACATTTTGAAAAAAAAGTCACTTCTGAGAAAAGGGCAAATTCTGGGAAAAAAGTCATATTTAGAAGAAAAAAGTCTAATTTGAGATGCATTGTGCTCCATGGGCAACGTGCTTCTGTAAATCGCCTTGTAACCGTATAAAAAACATATTATATTCTTTGCAAGCTCTTGTGGGGCCACATAAAATGAAGTCGCGGGCCGGATTTGGCCCCCGGGCCTTGAGTTTGACACCCCTGTAATAGAGCCTCATGCTGTCAAATGTGTTCAAACTGTGTTAATGTTCAAATAAAGAGTATTATAGTAATGCCGTGAAAAAGTACGTATTTATGAATGACTTAAATAAGGGCTGAACATTACGTTTTAATGCTTTGGTTTATGACAACATACCTGCAGTGCTAACAACATCCCATCAGCATCGGATGTAATGTTTTCGGTTAATGCTAATGAGCTAATGTTCACATGCTAACGCGCTAAAATAAGATTGTAAACATAGTCACGGGATTGGGTGTGTTTGCATTACTGATAGTGCGAATACAGAAAAGGATTGTTTGTTAAAGCTAAATAAATAGGTTGTATTATCCCGCACCTGAATACAAGCCTCTGATCCATCATTGAACACAACAAGAAACGGTATCTGGAAATACAGTAAAGCGTGTCAGCCAACTCAGTTAAACCCCCACATGGAGGCTGTAATGGTACACGTGTTAAACATCAGCATGCTAGCACTGCCACTTAGCGTGTAGTCATATGGACAAGCCTGACACCGTTAGCATGGCTGTAGACATTGAGAGAGAAATGCAAAATGCAAAAGAAATTCTTCACTTTATGCAAAATACAAAAATAAATACAGAAACATCTAAATAAAGAAGAAACACATTCACACAGTACCTCTCCATCTGTCCCGGTGGTTAAAGACATGAGGATTCAATGGTTTAAAAGATGGATTGATCCAGATGGTTCTATATGTGGACTAGGGTTGGGAACCGAAGCTCGGTTCCAGATGAGAACCGATAAGAAAATGCCGGGTACCCGTACTACAAAATACACAATTTCGGTTCTGCTTAACGGTTCCTAGACGCGGTAGACCCCGTATTCCACCGGGTCCGTCTGCGCCGCGGTGACCCGGTGGAATACACGGTGAGGGCGAACTGGCCATCTGTGTGTTCTGGAGAATCACAGAACGGCCGGTCGTCAGCGAGCCGTTGACGGCCGGCTCCGCCCTTCATTTTTTTAAACGGCATCATGTAAGTTGCGGCGACCGGCGACAGAGGTCCACAGTTGCCCCGCAGCGAGGCTCCGCCGCCCCCCGTAGACAGTTCACGAGCTCAGTCACTTCATAACACCAAAGATGGGTCGCGGTAAACGCTCTGAAGTGAGGCTCCACTACACTAACGGCCCCTACACACGGCGGCGTGCGCTGCCGCTTCAACGCTTCTGCCCATTCACTTTGAATGGGGTGACGTCACGATTCGCCGAACTGCATTGTGGGAGAAAAGCGTAGCTTCTCTCGAGGTGCTCGCTGCAAAAGTAGAGCAATGTTCTACTTTTGCCGCCTCGACGGAGGCGTCAGCCAATCAAATCCCTCGTATGTAAATCTGACAGTACAAGCAGTAGCCAATCAAACCGGGTGTATGTTGGGAGAGCCAGACCGCAGTTATTTCCCATATGTCAACAGAAGGAGGAGAAAATGATCGTGGCGGTCGGGAACATACAGGGATACAAACCGGAGGAGCCAGGCATGGGGGGAGGGGCAGAGGCAGTCGGGGAAACTGGTAGGTTTTCGCCTGTTTGGGGAGTTTATATCCAGTGTGCTTCGTTTGAATGGACAGCTAGCAGGCAGACAGTATATTTAGCCAGCATGGATGTAGCATGAATGCTTTGCTTTGTATGTCCGGGGCGGGACATTCATGTGGTTGGTTGTTGGTCGGGCTGCTCGCGTTGACTCCCCGAGCTCAAGACACGCCCACCGCCAAGCGGCAGCGCACGCCGCCGTGTGTAGGGGCCGTAAAGCACAGCTATTGTGCAATGCATTTGTATTGCATGTATATTTTATATTTGTAAAAACGCCAGTTAAAGCTTAAAAGAATAAAGATATTTTTGTTATCTAAACGTTGACCTCTTTCTTTTACAATGTTGGAATCGAAACGATAGGAACCGGAATCGATACATTTCAAACGATACCCATCCCCAATGTGGACATAGAAGTACACAAATGTGATCGGATGACACAAAACAAACCCCCCTTTCTTCCGTTTCCCACTTTCTCCCTCGCGCTGCCACCCCCCCTCTTTCTCTCAGACATGCCTGACACAGCATGGCACTGCACACACACTGTTATGAGTGTGCGCGAGTGTGAGTGTGAGTGTGTGTGTGTGTGTGTGTGTGTGTGTGTGTGTGTGTGTGTGTGTGTGTGTGTGTGTGTGTGTGTGTGTGTGTGTGTGTGTGTGTGTGTGTGTGTGTGTGTGTGTGTGTGTGTGTGTGTGTGTGTGTGTGTGTGTGTATGGTGCCTCCCCTTCATCTCATCGCCGGAGCTTTAAATCCTTTTAAGCACCGGCCGACGCAGACAAATAAAATGTTTTATTCATACTCTCTTCTCTCTCCGAATAAAATATGCATCCGGCGTTTCAGCCCGTCTGCAGATTTCAGCCTGAACTTTAAAACTAACTAACATAATAAAAAGTGTTTCACGGGGAAAATAAGATAATATATATTATCCACGTATCTAAGAAGTCTCTCTATAATTCATTATGAAGTTTCCCAACCTTCTCTCAGGTCCTCTGCACCCGCCTCCCTCCCACCTGAATATTGAGTCTCTCACCATTTTCTAATCCCGTCTCTTCACACTGATATATCCCCCTGATCACATGACACATCCTCTGCTCTTATTGGCTATACTGTTAATTGTTGTTCTTCTGGTGTTATGTTTTGTTTTTGTTTGTTTATTGTGTATCTTGTACGGCGACTTTAAGAGCCTTGAATGGCGCTTAGATAAATAAAATATATTATTATTAACAAGAATAGAAAAGAGAAATCATTCCCACACCTAGATTTCACCTAGTTGTATCACTCTCTTTCTCTCTGTACCACACACACACACACACACACACACACACACACACACACACACACACACACACACACACACACACACACACACACACACACACACACACACACACACACACACACACACACACACACACACACACACACACACACACACACACACACACACACACACACACACACACAGTGGATCAGCAGAACAGAAAGCCGTGAGAAACTCAACCTGCTGACCGGAGCCAAGACGGTGAGAAGCCCCACGATGCAACAACATAAATAAATGCATTTACTTTCTATATCAAGTTCAATCGAATGTGTTCAAAAAGTATTTATAGGCTTTATTTTTTCCCAACCCTTCAAAAAGCCACGCTTCTCTTTCAGAAATAAACTACAAATGTTTCTGCCTCGCCTGAAATACTATACTCCGTGAGAGAAAGAAGCACTTCCTGTCTGTGAGGCGTGTCAGAACGATGTCAGCGGGCACCAGCAGGAGAGGACTCTTTAAAGTAGAGACACTACATACTGATATACACCTGAACATCAGCAGGAGAGGACTCTTTAAAGTAGAGACACTACATACTGATATACACCTGAACATCAGCAGAGAGGACTCTTTAAAGTAGAGACACTACACACTGATATACACCTGAACATCAGCAGGAGAGGACTCTTTAAAGTAGAGCCACTACATACTGATATACACCTGAACATCAGCAGGAGAGGACTCTTTAAAGTAGAGACACTACATACTGATATACACCTGATCATCAGCAGGAGAGGACTCTTTAAAGTAGAGACACTACATACTGATATACACCTGGACATCAGCAGGAGAGGACTCTTTAAAGTAGAGACACTACATACTGATATACACCTGAACATCAGCAGAGAGGACTCTTTAAAGTAGAGACACTACACACTGATATACACCTGAACATCAGCAGGAGAGGACTCTTTAAAGTAGAGCCACTACATACTGATATACACCTGAACATCAGCAGGAGAGGACTCTTTAAAGTAGAGACACTACATACTGATATACACCTGAACATCAGCAGGAGAGGACTCTTTAAAGTAGAGACTCTACATACTGATATACACCTGAACATCAGCAGGAGAGGACTCTTTAAAGTAGAGACACTACATACTGATCTACACCTGAACACCAGCAGGAGAGGACTCTTTAAAGTAGAGACACTACATACTGATATACACCTGAACATCAGCAGGAGAGGACTCTTTAAAGTAGAGACACTACATACTGATATACACCTGAACATCAGCAGGAGAGGACTCTTTAAAGTAGAGACTCTACATACTGATATACACCTGAACATCAGCAGGAGAGGACTCTTTAAAGTAGAGACACTACATACTGATCTACACCTGAACATCAGCAGGAGAGGACTCTTTAAAGTAGAGCCACTACATACTGATATACACCTGAACATCAGCAGGAGAGGACTCTTTAAAGTAGAGACACTACATACTGATATACACCTGAACATCAGCAGGAGAGGACTCTTTAAAGTAGAGACACTACATACTGATATACACCTGATCATCAGCAGGAGAGGACTCTTTAAAGTAGAGACACTACATACTGATATACACCTGAACATCAGCAGGAGAGGACTCTTTAAAGTAGAGACACTACATACTGATATACACCTGAACACCAGCAGGAGAGGACTCTTTAAAGTAGAGACACTACATACTGATATACACCTGAACATCAGCAGGAGAGAACTCTTTAAAGTAGAGACGCTACATACTGATATACACCTGAACATCAGCAGGAGAGGACTCTTTAAAGTAGAGACACTACACACTGATATACACCTGAACATCAGCAGGAGAGGACTCTTTAAAGTAGAGACACTACATACTGATATACACCTGAACATCAGCAGAGAGGACTCTTTAAAGTAGAGACACTACACACTGATATACACCTGAACATCAGCAGGAGAGGACTCTTTAAAGTAGAGCCACTACATACTGATATACACCTGAACATCAGCAGGAGAGGACTCTTTAAAGTAGAGACACTACATACTGATATACACCTGATCATCAGCAGGAGAGGACTCTTTAAAGTAGAGACACTACATACTGATATACACCTGGACATCAGCAGGAGAGGACTCTTTAAAGTAGAGACGCTACATACTGATATACACCTGAACATCAGCAGGAGAGGACTCTTTAAAGTAGAGACGCTACATACTGATATACACCTGAACATCAGCAGGAGAGGACTCTTTAAAGTAGAGACACTACATACTGATATACACCTGAACACCAGCAGGAGAGGACTCTTTAAAGTAGAGACACTACATACTGATGTACACCTGAACATCAGCAGGAGAGGACTCTTTAAAGTAGAGACACTACATACTGATATACACCTGAACATCAGCAGGAGAGGACTCTTTAAAGTAGAGACTCTACATACTGATATACACCTGAACATCAGCAGGAGAGGACTCTTTAAAGTAGAGACACTACATACTGATCTACACCTGAACACCAGCAGGAGAGGACTCTTTAAAGTAGAGACACTACATACTGATATACACCTGAACATCAGCAGGAGAGGACTCTTTAAAGTAGAGACACTACATACTGATATACACCTGAACATCAGCAGGAGAGGACTCTTTAAAGTAGAGACTCTACATACTGATATACACCTGAACATCAGCAGGAGAGGACTCTTTAAAGTAGAGACACTACATACTGATCTACACCTGAACATCAGCAGGAGAGGACTCTTTAAAGTAGAGCCACTACATACTGATATACACCTGAACATCAGCAGGAGAGGACTCTTTAAAGTAGAGACACTACATACTGATATACACCTGAACATCAGCAGGAGAGGACTCTTTAAAGTAGAGACACTACATACTGATATACACCTGATCATCAGCAGGAGAGGACTCTTTAAAGTAGAGACACTACATACTGATATACACCTGAACATCAGCAGGAGAGGACTCTTTAAAGTAGAGACACTACATACTGATATACACCTGAACACCAGCAGGAGAGGACTCTTTAAAGTAGAGACACTACATACTGATATACACCTGAACATCAGCAGGAGAGAACTCTTTAAAGTAGAGATGCTACATACTGATATACACCTGAACATCAGCAGGAGAGGACTCTTTAAAGTAGAGACACTACACACTGATATACACCTGAACATCAGCAGGAGAGGACTCTTTAAAGTAGAGACACTACATACTGATATACACCTGAACATCAGCAGAGAGGACTCTTTAAAGTAGAGACACTACACACTGATATACACCTGAACATCAGCAGGAGAGGACTCTTTAAAGTAGAGCCACTACATACTGATATACACCTGAACATCAGCAGGAGAGGACTCTTTAAAGTAGAGACACTACATACTGATATACACCTGATCATCAGCAGGAGAGGACTCTTTAAAGTAGAGACACTACATACTGATATACACCTGGACATCAGCAGGAGAGGACTCTTTAAAGTAGAGACACTACATACTGATATACACCTGAACATCAGCAGGAGAGGACTCTTTAAAGTAGAGACGCTACATACTGATATACACCTGAACATCAGCAGGAGAGGACTCTTTAAAGTAGAGACACTACATACTGATATACACATGAACATCAGCAGGAGAGGACTCTTTAAAGTAGAGACGCTACATACTGATATACACCTGAACATCAGCTGGAGAGGACTCTTTAAAGTAGAGACACTACATACTGATATACACCTGAACATCAGCAGGAGAGGACTCTTTAAAGTAGAGACACTACATACTGATATACACCTGAACATCAGTAGGAGAGGACTCTTTAAAGTAGAGACTCTACATACTGATATACACCTGAACATCAGCAGGAGAGGACTCTTTAAAGTAGAGACTCTACATACTGATATACACCTGAACATCAGCAGGAGAGGACTCTTTAAAGTAGAGACACTACATACTGATATACACCTGAACATCAGCAGGAGAGGACTCTTTAAAGTAGAGACACTACATACTGATATACACCTGATCATCAGCAGGAGAGGACTCTTTAAAGTAGAGACACTACATACTGATATACACCTGAACATCAGCAGGAGAGGACTCTTTAAAGTAGAGACACTACATACTGATATACACCTGAACACCAGCAGGAGAGGACTCTTTAAAGTAGAGACACTACATACTGATATACACCTGAACATCAGCAGGAGAGAACTCTTTAAAGTAGAGACGCTACATACTGATATACACCTGAACATCAGCAGGAGAGGACTCTTTAAAGTAGAGACACTACACACTGATATACACCTGAACATCAGCAGGAGAGGACTCTTTAAAGTAGAGACTCTACATACTGATATACACCTGAACATCAGCAGGAGAGGACTCTTTAAAGTAGAGACGCTACATACTGATATACACCTGAACATCGTTTCAGAGCGTGCGTGCGTGACAGATATCATCTTGTTTTACACCGTCTCTGGCGTCTAATCCTCGCTGATGATTCAAAGCTCGCCGGCTGTTTGTGAATCAGACAGGAGACGGTTTACACGGGATCTGAATCATCTCTCTTTAGTGAGATTAAAGCTCAGATTAAAGCCACCCCGAGGGAGTGCTTTATGTAAAACAGCAGCTGTTTTATCCTCTGAAATCACAGAGAGAGACTGAAGCTGGGAAAAAGAGTTTCCTCCACTTCAATCGGGACGCTGCGGGTTCCACAACGGTCCCAGAAGTTCAACCGTTAATGTGTGATGTTCCGTCTATTTTTTAAGAGACCTGCCTTTCTGTAATTGGGGATGTTCCCTCTGAGATTTATTGAGTATGTATAAATTATATAATGTATACATTAATGATAAAAAAGCGCTGGTTCCCGTGTCAGCTGTGATGGCTTAATCTACTGTCGGCTCCATATCAAATGCTGTTGCTAAAAATAACATGATTAAATGCAGGGTTGCCAACTCTCCCGCTTTCACTCTCACTCTCGCTCTCACGCTGCCCAAACTATTCTCACGCCAACAACAGGATGAACCGGCGATCGTTTTTGGTTGGTTATTTACAATGTTGAGTTAACAGCTGCTCGAGCTGTGGATCCGCTCCCTCCCGCCCCCACCACTCTTAACAACGCTAACAGACAGCAGAGCAGGGGGAGCCGGTTGGTCAATCCCCGGCCCGTATTGCGCATGCGCAGATCTGAGATCCAGCGGAAATGATAACAAAGTAAAAGTCTGCTGCTTATTGTTCTACTCGGTGTGTGTGTGTGTGTGTGTGTGTGTGTGTGTGTGTGTGTGTGTGTGTGTGTGTGTGTGTGTGTGTGTGTGTGTGTGTGTTTCATGTATAGGCCTCTCACGATAATTAATTTTGTTGGATACATTTTCCCGGAAATGATTGCACTAAACGATAATATTGTCGGCACCGTTGTATGACCATTTTAGACCACTGACATAATGACAATATATAATAATAATTCAAGTACATCCTTTCAAACTGCTAGTCACATCCTCATGGAAATGGAAATGTATTGAGGTCAGAAAAGTTGTCGAGTTCATTTTTATTTATCGTACGATAAGTCAATTAATTGCTTATCGCGACAGGCACACAATAAAACAGTGGAAACAAACATGTGTTTGACTTAGTGAATGAAACGTTGTGCCCTTTATACAGGGTTCTTACACCTTTTCCAAAGTCAAATTCAAGCACTTTTCAAGCATTTTCAAGGTGCATTTTCCAGCTTTTCAAGCATCTCACAGCTGTTGTAAATTACATATTTATATACACATACTCAAATGATTATTTCCCTACCTCACAATAAATCAGACGTTCTTTATGCGATAAACAACCAAATGTGTGTTTCGTGATAGCCTTCTACAAGAGGATGACAAATTAAAGAAAAGAAAACTAAGTTTAATATTTCAAAATGAGTGATCTGTACGTAGACTAGGCCTCCCATATCACCTGGCTGAGCCGATATACAACAATCAGCCAAATCACTTTTAATACATTATTGATTACTATTGTTGAGGTACTTTTAGGTTGGCAGTGAACACAAGTCAGAGGTACATGGTGTGCTTTTCCTCCACTACAGTTCAGAGGTACATGGTGTACTTCTACTCCACTACAGTTCAGAGGTACATGGTGTGCTTCTACTCCTCTACAGTTCAGAGGTACATGGTGTACTTCTACTCCTCTACAGTTCAGAGGTACATGGTGTACTTCTACTCCACTACAGTTCAGAGGTACATGGTGTGCTTTTCCTCCACTACAGTTCAGAGGTACATGGTGTACTTCTACTCCTCTACAGTTCAGAGGTACATGGTGTACTTCTACTCCACTACAGTTCAGAGGTACATGGTGTGCTTTTCCTCCACTACAGTTCAGAGGTACATGGTGTACTTCTACTCCTCTACAGTTCAGAGGTACATGGTGTACTTCTACTCCACTACAGTTCAGAGGTACATGGTGTACCTCTACTCCTCTACAGTTCAGAGGTACATGGTGTACTTTTACTCCACTACATGTATTTAATCCCTTTAGTTTCTTCACAGATGAATGATGTGAAATCAAATCAAGTGTTGAATCAGACTTTAGTTCCACCTGGAGTGAATCCACCAGCTACCCTGCAGTCTACAAAGTACTTCAGACTAGCTGCACCTCCACCAGCTACCCTGCAGTCTACAAAGTACTTCAGACTAGCTGCACCTCCACCAGCTACCCTGCAGTCTACAAAGTACTTCAGACTAGCTGCACCTTCACCAGCTACCCTGCAGTCTACAAAGTACTTCAGACTAGCTGCACCTCCACCAGCTACCCTGCAGTCTACAAAGTACTTCAGACTAGCTGCACCTCCACCAGCTACCCTGCAGTCTACAAAGTACTTCAGACTAGCTGCACCTTCACCAGCTACCCTGCAGTCTACAAAGTACTTCAGACTAGCTGCACCTTCACCAGCTACCCTGCAGTCTACAAAGTACTTCAGACTAGCTGCACCTTCACCAGCTACCCTGCAGTCTACAAAGTACTTCAGACTAGCTGCACCTCCACCAGCTACCCTGCAGTCTACAAAGTACTTCAGACTAGCTGCACCTCCACCAGCTACCCTGCAGTCTACAAAGTACTTCAGACTAGCTGCACCTTCACCAGCTACCCTGCAGTCTACAAAGTACTTCAGACTAGCTGCACCTTCACCAGCTACCCTGCAGTCTACAAAGTACTTCAGACTAGCTGCACCTCCACCAGCTACCCTGCAGTCTACAAAGTACTTCAGACTAGCTGCACCTTCACCAGCTTTGAGAACACTTTCATGATCAATCATTATAAAACACATCATATATATTATTCTGAGATGGACCAATCTGCACAACGACTACTTTCACTGTCTTTCACTATATTTAGATGAGAATACTTTTCTACTTTCACTTGAGGAACATTTTGAATGCAGGACTTTTACTGTAACAGAGTATTCCTACACTCTGGTACTTCTACTTTTACTAAGTACAAGATCTGAGTACTTCTACTTTTACTCAAGAACAAGATCTGAGTACTTCTACTTTTACTCAAGTACAAGATCTGAGTACTTCTACTTTTACTCAAGTACAAGATCTGAGTACTTCTACTTTTACTCAAGTACAGGATCTGAGTACTTCTACTTTTACTCAAGAACAAGATCTGAGTACTTGTAGTACTATGTAGTTTTACTTGTATAATACTTCAATTTTATATAAAAGACAGTTTGTTTTCATCTTTTTCAAATAAACAAAGTCTTGGCTTTCAGAATATTAAACTTGTTTCGGCAAATTCAGATGATAAATACAACTTTGAAGCTTCGGCATGATTACAAGCAGAGAACGGACTAATGTAACATCACAGCAGGCAGAACAGCCGCCGGTGTTTCTTGTGAGTGTTTCCCCGGTACACAAACGCAAAAATACACAAACACACTCGCGAGCTTCCCCCAGACCAGTAATACAAACGAAAATGTGTCTTCGGGTCAATGCGACTGATTTCGATAGAGCAAGTCACATTTGGTTTAGGCACGAAACATACAGCAGAAATACATTGCTTTCAAAATCGCTCCGTGTCGAATCAATAGATTATATTTCATGACTATAACACGAAATGCCGTGAGTGCTTCATCCTCTGAACACCACACGATGGCGACTGTAACGCACATATTAACATAGGTACGCTCCTCTGAAATGATTGCAATTATTATTATCCCTCAATCGAGTTCGCTATTCAGCTAGCTAACGTTAGCTTAAACAAACGTAACATGCAACGTTAGCCTGCACTCTACTACGGCGTACCTTTCATGTGGCTCGTCAGCGCAGACTCTCGCATCGTTATGTTTGCACACTTTGCAGGAGGCTACTCGTGGGCTTGACCCTCGTCTTATATTGTATTTGTCTTCTGCTAGCCAACGCTCGTTGAAACGGCAACCTCCTGGCACACAGTCATCTATCACTCATCAGAATGCCCAGGTCACACGCAACAAAAACACCTGCAGGTCGCGCGCATAGCGCGGGAAGGCCGCAGCGGAGCCGTTTTATGTAGAAGCCAAGCAATTATTTTCTTTTAATCTAAAAAGCGAACTATTCAGTCAGACAGCAATTTATTCTAAAAGTAAAGCATTTACATTTTCAAGCACTTTATCTCAATTTCAAGCACCATTCCCAAAATTCAAGCACTTTCCCAACCTTGAAAACACCACGTCAAATTTCAAGCATTTTCAAGGATTTCAAGCACCCGTACGAACCCTGTTTATAGTCTGTGTCCAATATTGTGTATTTATAATGTATATATCCAGTGGCGTAACAAGGTTGTGATTGGCCCCGGTGCAAATATTATTTGGGCCCCCCCCCCGTCGGGGGTCTCAATAGCGCCATAGAGTCCCCTATTGGTTGGGGCCCTTGGGGGAACTGTTGGACCAGCCTCTCCTCCTGGCTGGCTGGAGAGGAAGGTTGCACAGCCACGGATACAGCTTCACTTGTGGAGCTACATGGCAATGATGGTGGTGCGGCAGGTGAGCTATCATTAGCCTCCGGCTGCCGCTGCACGTTAACATTGTTAACGTTAGCGCTCGATTTCGAAGACGATGTATGACAAAAAAAAGGTCTAATTTTGTCAGTTTAGCTGTTACATCTCCTTGTTCTCTCTTGTCCGTGAACCAATAAATGCCATTGGGGCCCAAAAAAATAAATAATAAAAAAATAAAAATAAAATGTTTATTAATTTTTTTGCATGGGCCCCTGGCTGGCTCTGGGCCCCGGTGCGTTGCACCGGCTGCACCGTCGATAGTTACACCACTGTATATATCGTATATATATGCTAAGGTCCCGCTACTGACACGATAGCAGTCATTTAGTGCGCATATGTGTAATTAAACCCATGATATCAAAATCTCACTCCAGCCAGGTACCCAAAGTTGGCAACCCTGTTAAATGTTATATAATCTATACTGCAAACAAATTCCAATTATTTTTTGTATGTAGTAAATCACAGGATGGATTTGTAGTCCTTGCTATCAAACCAGCCAAACAATTTGGGGTATTTTATCCTTTACTTTTGTAGGTGTTAATAAGTATTATAACAAACTACGGATGCTTTTCTGTAATAAATTAAATTGTTTGTAAATCAGTCGGTCTGTCACATCCTCCTGTTCTAATGCTACACAGCTAGCTCTCCCTTTAGCCACACTGATGCTGATGCTACACAGCTAGCTCTCCAGTTAGCCACACTGATGCCACACAGCTAGCCCTCCCGTTAGCCACACTGATGCTGATGCTACACAGCTAGCTCTCCAGTTAGCCACACTGATGCCACACAGCTAGCTCTCCCTTTAGCCACACTGATGCTGATGCTATACAGCTAGCTCTCCAGTTAGCCACACTGATGCCACACAGCTAGTCCTACCGTTAGCCACACTGATGCTACACAGCTAGCTCCCCAGTTAGCCACACTGATGCCACACAGCTAGCCCTCCCGTTAGCCACACTGATGCTACACAGCTAGCTCCCCCGTTAGCCACACTGATGCTACACAGCTAGTCCTCCCGTTAGCCACACTGATGCTACACAGCTAGCTCCCCAGTTAGCCACACTGATGCCACACAGCTAGCCCTCCCGTTAGCCACACTGATGCTACACAGCTAGCTCCCCCGTTAGCCACACTGATGCTACACAGCTAGCTCCACAGTTAGCCACACTGATGCCACACAGCTAGCCCTCCCGTTAGCCACACTGATGCTACACATCTAGCTCTCCCGTTAGCCACACCCTCAGCACTTGCCTCACCTGCAGACAAAACTCAGGGTGAACCGAACTCTGAGCCAACCTAATGTTATAAATAATTCACAGCAAGCCAAACGCTGTGTGTTACCATGAAAGTCAAAGAGAGAGAGAGAGAGAGAGGGTGTGTGTGTGTGTGTGTGTGTGTGTGTGTGTGTGTGTGTGTGTGTGTGTGTGTGTGTGTGTGTGTGTGTGTGTGTGTTTAGGCCGGGGGTCCCAGTGGTCCTTCAGCCCAGCCCCAGTATGAATAATGCATCACAGGGGAGGAATATGTGTCGAAGGATGCTCTGTTTCAGGGCGTTAATCTTTCCCTCTCTGTATCATGTTCCTGATGCTCGATACAGAGAACAAGCTGAGGTAAAAGAAAATATATATATATATATATATATCACGTGTGTTCAGGGTGTAAACAGCACATCCAGCCTGTAACACAGACACTGATGCAAAAGATAAAAGTGTAATTAAATAAACCCTAGGGTAGGTTTTTCTCGTGTTATTAAAAGGCTGTTAAAGTTAAATGACTGTTAGCTATACATTTACAAGATAATCAATTCCACTAGAAATTAGGAAAGGGATTCTAAAATGTAGATTACAAGCGAATAAATAACATTTTCTCTAATAATTATAATTTTTTCTTAATTTAGGAAGTTTAAGAAAATTACGTGATGTGAAAATTGAAACTTCTATAGGCCTACAGCTTCTATCAGGTTTTTATTACTCAATAGGTTTGTACACAGCTTCGTATATGCATTAATACGTAATACGATGATGAATCACAACACTACTGTACATGTGTTTTAAGTTCACACACATGGACGACACACCTTTAAATAATTACTGATATGAGATCCATTCCTCTGCACTTGTTTGCTTGCACATTACATTATATAAAATTACATTAGATGACATTTCCACTCTTCACTCACCAGTCTGGATTCCCACAGGGACCAGAACAAACCATTACTGTGTGGAGGCCATGTTTCTTTCAAACAGTAATTATGGGTAATATTACAGCACAGCATTTCCCTTACAAACTGGCTTTTAAATCCAGGCTGAAGATGTTTCTGTTTTCTGTTGCCTTTAATAAACCAAATAATCATTCATATCTGAAATGGATGAAATGACTACGTTTACTTTTGGTACTTTAACTATATTTTGATGATAATACTTTTCTACTTTTACTTGAGGAACATTTTGAATGCAGGACTTTTACTGTAACAGAGTATTCCTACACTCTGGTACTTCTACTTTTACTGAAGTACAAGATCTGAGTACTTTTACTCAAGAACAAGATCTGAGTACTTCTACTTTTACTCAAGTACAAGATCTGAGTACTTCTACTTTTACTCACATGCGACCCCAAACACATCCTGTATAGAGAGTTTGAGTTGCTGCCCTCGGGCAGAAGGTATAGATTACCAAACTGTAAATTGAACAGGTATAAGTTTTCCTTTGTTCCGCTGTCAATCAAGCTGCTGAACAGTCAGAAATAACTGTGATTATGCTGTGTTAGGAGTTGTTGGGAGGTGCAATGTTTACAGTGTAGTTTGTGCAATCGAGAAGGTTAAATACGGAAAGTGCATTGTGTGTAGATATGGACACAATAGGGATATGTGCAATT
>NW_027262909.1:0-20929 GCF_902827115.2 Pseudochaenichthys georgianus
TATTCCTGTATTTATTCATTTATTTGTTCAGTGATGTTTTTATTGCTACTTTTATTTATGCTTTTATTTATTTATACTTAAAACATGTTCCGACCTCTATAGAGAGGCGAAGTCCCTCCCTTTCCGGGAGCCTCCATGGGACCCCGGAAGCGTAAAATTATACATTGAAGTCAATGGAGAGAGAAAGGTTATCTTTTGATCCCGTTTGAATTGTGCCACGAATGACACATATGATGTTTGTCAATTTAAAAGAATATTTTGCAAGTCAAAAAAATTAAAATGTGTCGTAAAACTGTGAAGTTACACATTTTTTTGTGTGAAACCGCTGAGTGAACTACAGGTCTCTGGTCTCGCACAATACGCGTCACCATCACAAAGACGGCCGTCACGTTAGCAAATTTCACCTGTTTCTTTCAGAATGAGAATAAAAGTATAAAACGAGGTGACTACAAGTCTGGACACGTTGAGAGCTGTACATACACGAAAGGGGAGTTATTCGGTTCTGTAAGAGCAGCGGGACCGGCTTTACAAGATGTTGGTGAGTAATATGAGTGCAATGTGTAACGTTAATGTCAGCTAGCTAACATTAGCTAACAAGGTACACTAACGTGTTTTGTTTCAGTAACTAGTTTTCTCCTTTAGAACTTCGTGGTCTGTGTGTGTGCTGTGGATAACATTAGTGTTCACAAGAACAAGGTATACTCCCGTGTTTTGTTTTAGTTGCTCTTCAGATTGAAACGGCCAGTTTTATATCGACTATACTGTATGTGTGATCTCCTTTTACATCTCGTTGTGTCGTTTGAGTTTATTTGCTGTGTGTAGATTCAAGGGTTTTGGTTATCTTGTCAATTTGTTTGGTTATCCAGGCACAGCTGTGCGTGACTCCCTCGGGTACACTGGTATGTGTTTTCCTAATGTAGAGAGCATTGATTAATTAATAAACTACACACTGAGTCTAGATCCTGACCAAGTCCTTTTTTATTGTTGATCAAATGTTTTTCAAAAATGTATTCATACACATTTAGAAAAATACAATGTACAATCACAACCAGTACAACACACATTACAACAAATACAGAAAAAACAACCAATAACAACAATCAGACAAAACTATGGAAAAATAACCCCTCCCACCCCCAGATCCGGACCATCCTTGTATTATTGCTCATTCAATCTATTATAGCATGCTAACAAACATGGTACTTTCTTTATTTGTACAGATCTGCATGGGAGGCGATGGCGCGATGCAGAGCGCTGTCTGTGATTGTGCACGGGGGATGTACAAATGCAGCCACGCTGCAGCATTGGCAATATGTGCCATGTGGCAGATCAGCTCCACAGATGTTGAGTGCCAGTGGAGGAAGCCTGGCACTTCCAAAGTAGTCCAGCCGGTGTCTCAACTCTACCAACAGTGAGAGGAGACATACAACCCACTGGCCAGAGACATCGCCACTCAGGATGTAGACTGGTTCAGGTCTGCACTGAGGGGCGCACAGTGTGGCATGGCATGGCTTCACCTGAGCCAGAGCCGCGGCCTCAACATCAGGCCATTGTCACCGTGCCGGAGCTGGTGAAGGGGGTCGGGGGCTTGAGGCAATTCTTGCCTCAATGCGACTGAGCAGAGACCAGCAAGCTGCCATCCAGACAGCCACCGGAGGACAGCGGACAAAGTGGCAGTTACACAGGCGGGGCAGGTTGACAGCCAGCAAGTTTGGTTCTGTGCTGCGGTCGGGACTTTCATCCACTCCATGCGCGTCCCTCATGAAGAGGGTGCTCGGGGGGTACAACTTGGACGGAGTCATGGCTGTCAACTGGGGGGTTTTAAACGAGGCCGAAGGGGTGAAGGCTTTTGTGCAGGCCTCTCAGGAGACAGTGTTCGAGTCTGGTCTCTTTGTGAGTGAGTCAGTGTTTTGGGAGCATCCCCCGATGGACTTGTGCAGCCATCTGCCCTGCTGGAGGTGAAGTGTCCACCATCATTATATAGGATATATATATATATATATATATATATTTGTATACATATCTGTAAATTGTATAATTTTATTTGATTTAAAAGTATTTTTGATCTCTGTCTATAAACACAAACTGAGTAAGATTGACAATAAAGTTGACTTTGAAAAATATATATATTCTTTATGAAAATAGTTGACTGTTGGAGAAATGAATCCAAATGAAACGTTGGACTGAACTACAACTACGCCTTTAAATCTCTACGGACTGTTCTTCAGTGGGATGGCAAGTTCCTATCTTTAAACATTTATTAGTTTTTTCTCAGAACAGATTTGATTGAAGTTAATTTAACTTAACCATGTAAGGTCATTATTAAAAAGGTACAATCAATTTGTTTAGGGTTGAATAAAATAATGATAAACATTTCATTTGGATAATTTACTGACAGAATAAGAAACTCAATGATGCTCTACTCACCTGTTCCTTTTAATAAAGTGAAACCGTTGAAACGATAGATTTTAGTAAACTTAAAAATAACCTTCTCCAAAAGCTATCAAGGAATATACCGAATACTTGTTTTAGAACTTTATTACATATTTTTATATAAATAGTTTGAGTGATCCATAATTGACAGAAGCTTGTGTTTACACTGACCTGTCACTCATATATTAATGTCTTTGTAACTTCAGTAAACCACGACCTCACTCATTTCTTTCATCACGGTTCAGTAAACTAAGTGACACATGAACCAGTTTAATAATTATAATAACGTAGGATTGCAACTCTTTGAAACTGTAGGGGCTCTTAAAAGAGCCGTTGTGTTTGGGTGTGCTGGTCTCAGGTCAGTCTAAGCCCTCTCTCGCGGATGCGGCGGGCCAGCTGGATGTCCTTGGGCATGATGTTGACCCTCTTTGCTTGGTTCATCTTACTGGGGGGCAGCTACATGGATGTCGGTGCAGTCCACAGTCATTGTGCAGTTGAAGGCAGAATGAATGTATTATCGACTCAGAATGAAGCACAACTTCATGTCATACAACACATTGACTTTATTTGTAATTGTGTAAAAAAATAAAGCATTGATTAGCAAGCAGGACCTGCAGGAACAGAGCACGGTGATGGATGGAGCTGGGAAGAGAAGAATAAAGAAAACAGATCAACTTCATTATCGGATATTAAAAATTCAATTTCAAAACAAGTTGCCGCTCCTACAGTTTTCTAGTGTGTAAAGATGATTTCACTTGACCTATGCACAATATCACACTCAATACATGTGTGTCTCTGGGGGGGGCATTGTGCCTTTGATGTATATAAATAATATACCATAACCAAATACTATTACGTACAGTGGAAGTCAGGTTGCCAGAGCAGGTCAGGGTGCATGTTCCTCAGGGTCTCAGCAGTTACAGGTGAGGGAAAGGAAACAAAAGAGAAAAAGGTCAGTAACAACACTTTGAATAATTATCTCTTTTAATAATGTTCTCTCAGTAATCACTCAACTACTGTCTTTCCAACAAACAGATTGACTCACTATCATCACGATGAAACACGTCCAGAAGAATGGACCACAGATGGAAATTAGCTATTAGCTATAATCTGGCATATTGCATCTCTTCTCTTTGCTGAGATTAATGTTTGTGTATGCATGGTCCTTCTATAAATAAATACATGTCATGCAAAGCTGCCTGCCTTCCTTCGACTCTCCCTGAACTGCCTGATCTTTTAATGTTCAATGTTAACCATTTGAGCAGATAGCATTAAGTAGAAAAGATCGCAGATGCTAATCTGCCGTTAGCCTACCTCCCGCCCCCTTAGCACCTGGCGATAGGTTCCTCTTCAAATGTTTCAGAAAATACTTAACATCATGACTACTCTTACTGTTTAACATTTGGGTTCACTTCATGTTAAGGCTAATACAAATGACAAGGCTAAGTAATGTGATGCTAACTAACGTGCTCGCTACTAGCTATGTAGCTAGCTTGACTGTGTTCCATGCACAACATGTGTATTACCTGAGATCTCTGATCCAGCGACTCCTGGTCCTTTCATCAGACGGGAAGCGATAGAACGAGCTATGATCTATAAGTGTGATCACTTATGTGATTGCAACCTGGTACAAAGCACACAGGCATCTTGTAAAAGTGAATTTATTTTTAGCAATCTCTTATTTATTGGAGGGAATAAATCAGTTATGAGATCTTCTTCTTCTTCTTCGCTTTAATTACGAGTCGCAACCACTTGGAGCATTATCGCCTGTGACATCACTTATGCGAGCCAGAATGGGATTTGGGATTTGTAGTCTTTGTAGTCGCGTATTTTTCATAGTCTTATATTTCAACAGTTTTACGACAAAATGTGACTTTTTTGACATGGAACTTATTGTTTAAGATTGACAAACATCATATGTGTAGTTCGTGGCACAATTCAAACGGGATCAAAAGATACGTGTTCTCTCTCCATTGAATTCAATGTTAATTTTTCGCTTCCGGGGTCCCATGGGCCGGAAGTAGATGGGCGTGACTTCGCCTCTCTATATGAGTGAGGGTCTGAGCTCTCTATTGCATCGTGTCACCGGGCCCGGGTACAGGAGGGGTAATATGGTTCTTAGTATACATCCATGGGTAATATGAGCGTTGTGGTTCAACCGATCTAAAGCACTTTCTGCTTCCAGCCAATCGGTTCACTGAAAGGTTCATCTGAGGCTTCATCATGGGCTTCATGTGCACGCGAGACCCCCTGTTGGTGAGCAGGTGGAAAACAGCCACATATTATTTGTAATCTTTGACATACTAAAAATACTGGAAATAATTATACAAAAGTGTAAAAGATGTAAAATGTGTTTGTAATCCTGTATTAACAGAATGTTGCACCAGTGAGTGTTTTAAAATGACTGTATATAATAATAATAAAAGCAATGTATCAACACAGTATCTTGTTGTTATATCTATACATAAATAAATGTAAATGTCTGCTGCCTTCTAGAAAGACAAAAGAAGCAATATGTGTTCGAAACTGGAAAAGAGAAGGGTTTAACTTCGCAGAGGGCAGTGAATGTGCTTGTGATTCATGGAACAATTTTATTGGTTTTTGTTTAAAAACAATGTTTTTTCCACAGTTTTCGGGCTTAGACGATTTATTTTCTTTGACACAACTTCTCCTGCCTTTGAAAAGACCCTTTCACACGGGACTGAGGAAGCAGGTGTGCACACAAAAGTGACCGCAAGTTTGGATACACATGTTTTTGTGTCTGCCTGTAGTCCAGAGGGTCCTCCAAGCGTCCGATATTTGGTTTCAACAGTTGCGTCAGCTGTGCATTCTTGGTCTTCCTGGACATCTTCACAGTCTGATCCACTTTATGCCAGAGTTTGTTTCCTGAAAAGTATACACAGAGAGTGTCAGTGGATGTAGTAATTACTTCAAAATTAATAAAATCAAGCTGTGTTAAGAATGAGTATCTTGTAACTTTCTTTTATTTGCATGATAAAGTGAAGTTAACATGGTTCAATTATAAAATATATTATTCCAAAATATTAAATGACAAACCTTTAGCAGGTCCACCTCCATGTCCCTCCTTGTTCTCATGTATGGCACGATAATGCGGAAGAAGTATTGTTATTGTATCCCAGTTCCCTGGAGCACAATAAACACTTCACCTTTGAATGAAATAGATAAAGTAAAAAAATGAACCGTACAAAATCTAACATAATACATCTGTTGTAATATACTAAGTATGCAACCTACCTTATTGGGTGAAATCACATCAAAGTGTTCCACACAGGGGAAGTCCTTCTCTTCTTTGCTGGCTCCATTCTAACGAGTTGCAAAAATAGTTGCCCAAAGAAAAAAAAAAGTTTTAACAACACGTTTATTTATTGACTTTTCTTTCCTGTATAATCATTTTGCGCAAAGATGGCACTGTTTGTCAGAGCACTTCATCCTTCTGGGATTTCATGAAGAACAGCTCCAACGCCTGTGAGTATGGGAACACCTCTGGTGCTGGTCCATTAACTGCCAGTGTTTCCCACAGATCTGTTTCCCACATATATGAAATATACTGGGGGGGGGGGGGGGGGGGGGTGAGGTGACGTGCAACAACATTAACCTTTCTGTTGGTCGCTTGTTAGCAGACCCTTCACGCGATGGCAGAGCGAACAGGTACAGGCAGGGCCCATAATGATAGCCCTATAGTTTAAATCTACTACCCACACATGAACATATGGAAATGGGTTACTATTTAAAAAAATAAATGTATTTAGGAACCTATCCATGTGATTTTTAGTGGGGGTCGACCTCAAATCCTCTAGGGGGTCCAAGGGCATGCCCCCCCCCCCCGGTAAGATTTTATTTTTTATTTTGGAGTTAAATGCATCAATCTGGTGCATTTTGAGGGCAAAATAAAGAGACTAGATCTATGGAAACACCTATATTAAACAGAACTGTATACATTTCAATAATCATAAAATCATGGCCATAACCAATAACATACCATTTCCAATATGAAAAAAACACTGAAACTTGTTTATTAATTTATTTTTGGTTCATTTATAGTTTTGAGTGTGTCTGTGCTCCAAAGACTAGTTTTCTCTCAACAAGTTTTAAAAGTGTATCTTACCTTTTTTCACCCAGTTAACTTTTATTTATTTATTCATGCATATTTTACTAATCACATCACATTTCATTTAGCTGCCGCTTTTATCCAAAGCGACTTATAATGACCGATTACAGGGACATTCTCCCTGGAGTAACTAAGGGCTAAGTGCCTTACTCAAGGGCACACTAGTGGTGGTGTTCCTGGCGGGATTTGAACTCACAGCCTTCCGATCTTCAGCCCACCTCACTATCCATTAGACCAGGAGTGGCCAACCCGCGGCTCTTTGCCCAGTCTCATGCGGCTCCTCAGTTCATATCGAATTTTAATTGTGTTTTGTTTTTTTGGGGAAAATGTATCCCAGTTCACAAAGGGTTAACAACACACAAGTTCCAGCCCAATCGTTACACAGAGTTGAACAAATAAGTGCTTTAGCCAATCAGAATGCAGATCCTGCAGTACTGGAGGCGGGCTTTACTGCACTCGCGATGTGACAGTGCAGGGAGAGATCTGCTTCCGATCGGCAGAAATATAACTCGGATAAAACCGTAATAACTCAATGTAATGTTGTCAAATCAAAATGGTAACAACTTGCAGTGGTATGTGTGCATTTGAGAAGGCCTGCTCCCGGAAGCTGGCAGCTGACACAGAAGGACTCCCGAATTGGGTGATTCGCGGTAAAAAAATAAACAAGAGAGAAAGTGCATCTCTGTCAGCAGAGCTTCTGTCAGTCAGAGGGTTAGGTACAAGTTGAGATGTCATGTGAGGAGAATTAACTCAAATACACTTCATTTATTTACATTTATTTTTAAATAACTGTCATGAATGTGTGTGTGAGATACAGACGGGGAGAAAAAAGTCCAGGCATATTTTTATGAAATTATTAACAAAGATCGCAAATGTGCCCTTTCATGCATTTGAGCCCCTTCCACATCCTCTGCACGTTTCAAGAAGCAACATGCAGTAAGATAACTACTTTTTCAAACGTTTTGAAGTGAGAGTTTGTGTGTGAGACACAATATTAATGATTGACAATAACTGGCCTCTGGACTTAATACTGGTAGCAGAGGTTTAAGTCCATTTCTGTCAATATCATGGACTGTGACATTTATAGGAAATCTGGCTGAGCGGAGGTATATTTTTCTGTATGTGAGAGGGTGTGTGTGTGTCTATGGGAGGGTGTGTCTTTGAGTGTGTGTGTGTGTGTGTGTGTGTGTGTGTGTGTGTGTGTGTGTGTGTGTGTGTGTGTGTGTGTGTGTGTCAATTATTGTTCATTTTTAGATTTTCATTTTATACGTGTGAGAGATAGAGAGGGGCACACAGAAAGGCTGAAAGCAAAAGAGAGGTCGGGGACATACACCCAGCATGTGTGTCTGTGTGTATGATGTGGCTCTTTGCAGTAACACAGTAAAATGATTGGCTCTTTACCTCTGATTGGTTGGCCACCCCTGCATTAGACCAATCACTACCCTCTCAAATGGAAATATGTGTTTACATAACTGGTGACCACACCGTTTGAGACCCACTGAGAAGTTAGACTAAGTTAACTATCTAAACACTCAGAGAGTCCTTTACCTCACCTGAGCTGAACTTATCCCGAGCTTGAATGACACACAGAGACCAATCAAGGGCTTTGATTTGTGATCTGTATGACAGTGGCCATGTCGGCAGGCCACGTCATGTGGACAGCCAGTCACCCTGTGTGAGGCAGGCCACTTAACAGGCCAGAAGGAGGCGAGATCAGTGCAAGGGAGCGAGGGATCATTGTCCACAAGTTAATCGATCGCAGATGGCGTCGTGGACACGGACGAATACAAAAAAAAACAACCTAAATGGGTCGCGAAATATACTTGGGCGGCCGTTAATATACCTGGGCGGCCCGCCCAAGTATATTAACGGCCGCCCAAGTATAGTCTATGTGTGGGAAACCCTGACATTTGTATCTCAGCACATTCTCTTTCAGCAGTCCTCCTAATAAGATTACAAATGGTCCTGGGGATTCTTTCCATGTTCTAAGTTGAATACATAATTAGTGGTACAGGTAAGGACATCTTCATTAAAACCACATTGACACAAAATATGAAAAACCCAACAACGAGTTGATCAGCAGGATTTGGTTATCCAGCTACCAATGATTATTTTACTTTAGGTTGTTGCTTATCAGTTATCTTTTGAACGGTCTTTCCCAAAAGCCAAAGACATTTCTGGGAATATGAATTAGCATTAAAATAAGTACCCAGATCAAAGGTTGTATGGCTTCACAGGAATGAGTGGAACTAGCCCCTGCTCCGCCTGCAACCCCTCCTGGGGGCTAACGCTGCTGAATGTTGACTAAATACACTTGTTGTAAGTTGATTTAAAGACTTGGTGCTTTTAAGTGCAAAAGGAAATACCCAAGTTAGACACTTGATGTGAATACACATGTCAATCACGTGTGAGTTTTTAAAAAGCAACGTTAAAGTGCGGAAGCTTGAGGAACAGAGGCCCCCTTAAACATGGAGCAGGAGATAAAGTCCTTTTTCAAAGCAGACATTTGACCTGGTAAAGAAACACATAATGACGTGTTGCTCATTTACAGTTCAATCAGGAGAGACTTCATTTTGTTTGAAGAACATTTCTTGACACATGTCATATGATAAATGTTAAGTCTTTGGCGATTAGACCCCGATCCTGAAATGGTATATCTGAGGCGACACAACAGTCTGTGTGAGTTCTTTGGCGTCAGCTTGGCGTGTCCCTACCTTAAAGGGGGAAATGCAGCCGTGAGCATATAGGGAACCCCCGGGGTCTAGACACTGGTGGTGATGCTGAAGATCTGGATGTGATGAGGAGATGTGATGAAGAGGAGGTGTGATGAGGAGGAGGCGGGCCGCAGCATGAAAACCTGAAGTCACAGCTGACTGCAGGAGAGAGGAGAACCATTTTAAAGTTTGGCTGCAGCTCGGTGATTGGCTGCTGGAGAACGAGGTGAATGTAATGGGTTATAGGCAACGCCCGTGATGAGCTGATAATATGCAGCTAAGGAGTGAACGTATACATACCCAGTCTTCCTGAAAGAACTTGCGCTGAGCTTCATTTAAATCAAGTCTCCCAGAAATCAGTGACACATGGTGACAGTGCATTTTATACTGTGACAGTCCAAGACGTCTTATATGTTCATTTCATTCATTTCTTATTTTAACAGTTACTTACCTGAATATAATTGTATCTTTAATTGTAATAATTTGTCTGATATATCTTGTGTGAATCTGCCCTGTTTTTCAATCTCCAGTGTTGCTGCTGTTTAAACTCCTGAATTACCCCACAGGGATTAATAAAGTTCCATGTTATCTTATCTTACTCACAGGAATACATTGTGGGGAAACGAGACATCTTTTTCTATTCAATATATGGATATCTTGGCCTTTAATAAAGCTGTTATTATTGTTTTTGAAGCTTGTGTTATAGTGCCCCCTGTTGCCGACAAAGCAGAACTGCATAGCGCTTCTCAAAAAGTCAAAACAATTTAAGGAGTACTTTTAAAAGGTTAGCACTACAGGAAGCACCTAGGTAAACATACTTGTTCGTCTGTAAAGCAACCTTATGCGATGCTATTTCTCTGTTATTAAAATGTGTTTTAATAGCTCTGTTAAACTAAGAAACCAACATTAGCTTCACTCACCTCATGTGTTTAAGGAGTCCGTAGGCTTCTATCAGTGAGTGGACCATACTTGCCTGGAAATGAGCAGAGAATTACATTTAAATATTGAAAAGAACCAGTGAGTAAAACGCCTCACAGTGAACTAACGTTTCAAGGTAACTCACCCTGTTTGGTACTTTGGATAAACTATCGCAAGTCTGGATGTATTCCGGGCTGTAAACATAAGCCACCTTCCGCTTACAACTGCTGTCATCATCGCTGTCTCCGCTGCAACTCATTTACGATGAATTAAAGATATTTAAAGGAGAATAAATGGAGCTAAAAAACAATTTACAATGAAGGGATGCAAGCGTCTTCTCCAGTGTGGTGTTACACCAGGGGTGGGGAACCTTTTTCCTCTCAAGGGCCATTTACATTTTTTCAACATCCTCCGAGGGCCGTACAAATTATTGACCTCTGCTTAAAAAAACTAAAATCACAGCCCATTTATTTCTTCTTTCTTTCATGCTGTGCAAAGAAAAAGCAACCTCTGAATCCAGATATCTTACCATGACTCACGTATGTGCATGCACATGCACGGTTGTGGCATGACCACCAAAACAGAAAGATGTGCAAATGTATTTAGTTTCCTATCCATGTGGACATGATTTAAGTGGGGGGGTGGGACCTAACCTCCTCCCGGGAAGATTTTTTTTTAAATGTTGAAGTTAAAAGCATCAATCTGATGCACTTTGAGAGCAACGTTAAGAGATCTATGGATACATCTCTCAACACCCACATGAAACAGAACGGTAAAAACAGATTTACTTTTTCTTTATGGACATTTTACAAATCACTCCCCTTTCAAACTGTATTCTTGTTTATTAATAACAACTTTTTTTTACTGTCATATAGTATTTTATACCTGTTTACTTTATTCTCTTATTTTTGTATAACTATAATGTTCATATAAAGATGTGCCTTTACCTCACTGGTTGTAGAAAAAGCTTCTTATATTCGTTAGCATAGCTAGCTAACCAGATGCTAATAACAACAAAGTTATTGACTGTATGATCAGTATGACAGATGAACAGATCGCCACTGGGCTTTCAACTAAAGACACAGACACGCAGAAACTGCGGCATGTGTACGGCTCCTTATCTGAAGTGCCGAACCACGTTCTGGTCAACACACTCTCACTCCCTAAGCGTCCAATAGCGACGTTTGGTCAGTGTCCGTGGCGTCCAATTTTGACGCTCCTAGTCTCCTTCAGCGTCATAAAGGGACGCAAATAGCTTTCAACTGATTGCAATGTATTCCCATCTGCGTCGGGATTTGACGCTCATGGAAGCACGGCATTCGTTTATGCCGGCTGCCCTTAAAGGCAATGTGAGCATCCATTCCCATTGGATAACGGAGAATTTTACACCCGGAAGTAAGTACTCCTCTTACTGTCGATTGATTTTACAGTGATATCTGCACTACTCATCGACTACAAAACACCAGATTATCCTTGTTAATTACACAACATTGATTGGTTTAAATTGTGTGCAATGCTTTTGTATTTTTCCCCTTCGATTCGGAGAAACAAATATGTTTTCTGAGTAAAGAATGGCAGAAGACACTACACTACCCAGAATCCCCAGCTATCGTTTGGCCTACACCATGTGCTCTGTTTGACAAACCACAAACCGTTTTTTTTCACCATTCATTCCGATGGCTGGCGTCTATGTCACGTGATCTTCAAATTTCTCCCTGCAGAAAAAGAAAACATGGCCGAACTTCGTTTTATTCTGGGTGTAAAATGCCTATTTTAAAGTTAGTTTGGCCATTAAAATGCGTTTTGATGTCATTTGATGCGAGAAATATGAGTTGTTATTTCAGATTATGTGTGCAGTGGATGTACATGATCTTTAGTTTGCTAGTTATTACGAAGATTACTTCAAGATTACTTGTTTTAGAACTTTATTACATATTTTTATATAAATAGTTTGAGTGATCCATAATTGACAGAAGCTTGTGTTTACACTGACCTGTCACTCATATATTAATGTCTTTGTAACTTCAGTAAACCACGACCTCACTCATTTCTTTCATCACGGTTCAGTAAACTAAGTGACATGAACCAGTTTAATAATTATAATAACGTAGGATTGCAACTCTTTGAAACTGTAGCTCTTAAAAGAGCCGTTGTGTTTGGGTGTGCTGGTCTCAGGTCAGTCTAAGCCCTCTCTCGCGGATGCGGCGGGCCAGCTGGATGTCCTTGGGCATGATGGTGACCCTCTTTGCTTGGTTCATCTTACTGGGGGACAGCTACATGGATGTCGGTGCAGTCCACAGTCAGTGTGCAGTTGAAGGCAGAATGAATGTATTATCGACTCAGAATGAAGCACAACTTCATGTCATACAACACATTGACTTTATTTGTAATTGTGTAAAAAAAATAAAGCATTGATTAGCAAGCAGGACCTGCAGGAACAGAGCACGGTGATGGATGGAGCTGGGAAGAGAGAAGAATAAAGAAAACAGATCAACTTCATTATCGGATATTAAAAATTCAATTTCAAAACAAGTTGCCGCTCCTACAGTTTTCTAGTGTGTAAAGATGATTTCACTTGACCTATGCACAATATCACACTCAATACATGTGTGTCTCTGGGGGGGGCATTGTGCCTTTGATGTATATAAATAATATACCATAACCAAATACTATTACGTACAGTGGAAGTCAGGTTGCCAGAGCAGGTCAGGGTGCATGTTCCTCAGGGTCTCAGCAGTTACAGGTGAGGGAAAGGAAACAAAAGAGAAAAAGGTCAGTAACAACACTTTGAATAATTATCTCTTTTAATAATGTTCTCTCAGTAATCACTCAACTACTGTCTTTCCAACAAACAGATTGACTCACTATCATCACGATGAAACACGTCCAGAAGAATGGACCACAGATGGAAATTAGCTATTAGCTATAATCTGGCATATTGCATCTCTTCTCTTTGCTGAGATTAATGTTTGTGTATGCATGGTCCTTCTATAAATAAATACATGTCATGCAAAGCTGCCTGCCTTCCTTCGACTCTCCCTGAACTGCCTGATCTTTTAATGTTCAATGTTAACCATTTGAGCAGATAGCATTAAGTAGAAAAGATCGCAGATGCTAATCTGCCGTTAGCCTACCTCCCGCCCCCTTAGCACCTGGCGATAGGTTCCTCTTCAAATGTTTCAGAAAATACTTAACATCATGACTACTCTTACTGTTTAACATTTGGGTTCACTTCATGTTAAGGCTAATACAAATGACAAGGCTAAGTAATGTGATGCTAACTAACGTGCTCGCTACTAGCTATGTAGCTAGCTTGACTGTGTTCCATGCACAACATGTGTATTACCTGAGATCTCTGATCCAGCGACTCCTGGTCCTTTCATCAGACGGGAAGCGATAGAACGAGCTATGATCTATAAGTGTGATCACTTATGTGATTGCAACCTGGTACAAAGCACACAGGCATCTTGTAAAAGTGAATTTATTTTTAGCAATCTCTTATTTATTGGAGGGAATAAATCAGTTATGAGATCTTCTTCTTCTTCTTCGCTTTAATTACGAGTCGCAACCACTTGGAGCATTATCGCCTGTGACATCACTTATGCGAGCCAGAATGGGATTTGGGATTTGTAGTCTTTGTAGTCGCGTATTTTTCATAGTCTTATATTTCAACAGTTTTACGACAAAATGTGACTTTTTTGACATGGAACTTATTGTTTAAGATTGACAAACATCATATGTGTAGTTCGTGGCACAATTCAAAGGGGATCAAAAGATACGTGTTCTCTCTCCATTGAATTCAATGTTAATTTTTCGCTTCCGGGGTCCCATGGGCCGGAAGTAGATGGGC
The DNA here is from genome assembly GCF_902827115.2 of Pseudochaenichthys georgianus. NCBI lineage: Eukaryota > Metazoa > Chordata > Actinopteri > Perciformes > Channichthyidae > Pseudochaenichthys > Pseudochaenichthys georgianus. The sequence goes on from NW_027262909.1 coordinate 14,045, forward strand.
GTGACTTCGCCTCTCTATATGAGTGAGGGTCTGAGCTCTCTTGATTGCATCGTGTCACCGGGCCCGGGTACAGGAGGGGTAATATGGTTCTTAGTATACATCCATGGGTAATATGAGCGTTGTGGTTCAACCGATCTAAAGCACTTTCTGCTTCCAGCCAATCGGTTCACTGAAAGGTTCATCTGAGGCTTCATCATGGGCTTCATGTGCACGCGAGACCCCCTGTTGGTGAGCAGGTGGAAAACAGCCACATATTATTTGTAATCTTTGACATACTAAAAATACTGGAAATAATTATACAAAAGTGTAAAAGATGTAAAATGTATTTGTAATCCTGTATTAACAGAATGTTGCACCAGTGAGTGTTTTAAAATGACTGTATATAATAATAATAAAAGCAATGTATCAACACAGTATCTTGTTGTTATATCTATACATAAATAAATGTAAATGTCTGCTGCCTTCTAGAAAGACAAAAGAAGCAATATGTGTTCGAAACTGGAAAAGAGAAGGGTTTAACTTCGCAGAGGGCAGTGAATGTGCTTGTGATTCATGGAACAATTTTATTGGTTTTTGTTTAAAAACAATGTTTTTTCCACAGTTTTCGGGCTTAGACGATTTATTTTCTTTGACACAACTTCTCCTGCCTTTGAAAAGACCCTTTCACACGGGACTGAGGAAGCAGGTGTGCACACAAAAGTGACCGCAAGTTTGGATAAACATGTTTTTGTGTCTGCCTGTAGTCCAGAGGGTCCTCCAAGCGTCCGATATTTGGTTTCAACAGTTGCGTCAGCTGTGCATTCTTGGTCTTCCTGGACATCTTCACAGTCTGATCCACTTTATGCCAGAGTTTGTTTCCTGAAAAGTATACACAGAGAGTGTCAGTGGATGTAGTAATTACTTCAAAATTAATAAAATCAAGCTGTGTTAAGAATGAGTATCTTGTAACTTTCTTTTATTTGCATGATAAAGTGAAGTTAACATGGTTAAATTATAAAATATATTATTCCAAAATATTAAATGACAAACCTTTAGCAGGTCCACCTCCATGTCCCTCCTTGTTCTCATGTATGGCACGATAATGCGGAAGAAGTGTTGTTATTGTATCCCAGTTCCCTGGAGCACAATAAACACTTCACCTTTGAATGAAATAGAAAAGTAAAAAAATGAACCGTACAAAATCTAACATAATGCATCTGTTGTAATATACTAAGTATGCAACCTACCTTATTGGTGAAATCACATCAAAGTGTTCCACACAGGGGAAGTCCTTCTCTTCTTTGCTGGCTCCATTCTAACGAGTTGCAAAAATAGTTGCCCGAAAAAAAAGAAAAAAAAAGTTTTAACAACACGTTTATTTATTGACTTTTCTTTCCTGTATAATCATTTTGCGCAAAGATGGCACTGTTTGTCAGAGCACTTCATCCTTCTGGGATTTCATGAAGAACAGCTCCAACGCCTGTGAGTATGGGAACACCTCTGGTGCTGGTCCATTAACTGCCAGTGTTTCCCACAGATCTGTTTCCCACATATATGAAATATACTGGGGGGGGGGGGGGTGAGGTGACGTGCAACAACATTAACCTTTCTGTTGGTCGCTTGTTAGCAGACCCTTCACGCGATGGCAGAGCGAACAGGTACAGGCAGGGCCCATAATGATAGCCCTATAGTTTAAATCTACTACCCACACATGAACATATGGAAATGGGTTACTATTTAAAAAAATAAATGTATTTAGGAACCTATCCATGTGATTTTTAGTGGGGGTCGACCTCAAATCCTCTAGGGGGTCCAAGGGCATGCCCCCCCCCCCCCCGGTAAGATTTTATTTTTTATTTTGGAGTTAAATGCATCAATCTGGTGCATTTTGAGGGCAAAATAAAGAGACTAGATCTATGGAAACACCTATATTAAACAGAACTGTATACATTTCAATAATCATAAAATCATGGCCATAACCAATAACATACCATTTCCAATATGAAAAAAACACTGAAACTTGTTTATTAATTTATTTTTGGTTCATTTATAGTTTTGAGTGTGTCTGTGCTCCAAAGACTAGTTTTCTCTCAACAAGTTTTAAAAGTGTATCTTACCTTTTTTCACCCAGTTAACTTTTATTTATTTATTCATGCATATTTTACTAATCACATCACATTTCATTTAGCTGCCGCTTTTATCCAAAGCGACTTATAATGACCGATTACAGGGACATTCTCCCTGGAGTAACTAAGGGCTAAGTGCCTTACTCAAGGGCACACTAGTGGTGGTGTTCCTGGCGGGATTTGAACTCACAGCCTTCCGATCTCCAGCCCACCTCACTATCCATTAGACCAGGAGTGGCCAACCCCCGGCTCTTTGCCCAGTCTCATGCGGCTCCTCAGTTCATATCGAATTTTAATTGTGTTTTGTTTTTTTGGGGAAAATGTATCCCAGTTCACAAAGGGTTAACAACACACAAGTTCCAGCCCAATCGTTACACAGAGTTGAACAAATAAGTGCTTTAGCCAATCAGAATGCAGATCCTGCAGTACTGGAGGCGGGCTTTACTGCACTCGCGATGTGACAGTGCAGGGAGAGATCTGCTTCCGATCGGCAGAAATATAACTCGGATAAAACCGTAATAACTCAATGTAATGTTGTCAAATCAAAATGGTAACAACTTGCAGTGGTATGTGTGCATTTGAGAAGGCCTGCTCCCGGAAGCTGGCAGCTGACACAGAAGGACTCCCGAATTGGGTGATTCGCGGTAAAAAAATAAACAAGAGAGAAAGTGCATCTCTGTCAGCAGAGCTTCTGTCAGTCAGAGGGTTAGGTACAAGTTGAGATGTCATGTGAGGAGAATTAACTCAAATACACTTCATTTATTTACATTTATTTTTAAATAACTGTCATGAATGTGTGTGTGAGATACAGACGGGGAGAAAAAAGTCCAGGCATATTTTTATGAAATTATTAACAAAGATCGCAAATGTGCCCTTTCATGCATTTGAGCCCCTTCCACATCCTCTGCACGTTTCAAGAAGCAACATGCAGTAAGATAACTACTTTTTCAAACGTTTTGAAGTGAGAGTTTGTGTGTGAGACACAATATTAATGATTGACAATAACTGGCCTCTGGACTTAATACTGGTAGCAGAGGTTTAAGTCCATTTCTGTCAATATCATGGACTGTGACATTTATAGGAAATCTGGCTGAGCGGAGGTATATTTTTCTGTATGTGAGAGGGTGTGTGTGTGTCTATGGGAGGGTGTGTCTTTGAGTGTGTGTGTGTGTGTGTGTGTGTGTGTGTGTGTGTGTGTGTGTGTGTGTGTGTGTGTGTCAATTATTGTTCATTTTTAGATTTTCATTTTATACGTGTGAGAGATAGAGAGGGGCACACAGAAAGGCTGAAAGCAAAAGAGAGGTCGGGGACATACACCCAGCATGTGTGTCTGTGTGTATGATGTGGCTCTTTGCAGTAACACAGTAAAATGATTGGCTCTTTACCTCTGATTGGTTGGCCACCCCTGCATTAGACCAATCACTACCCTCTCAAATGGAAATATGTGTTTACATAACTGGTGACCACACCGTTTGAGACCCACTGAGAAGTTAGACTAAGTTAACTATCTAAACACTCAGAGAGTCCTTTACCTCACCTGAGCTGAACTTATCCCGAGCTTGAATGACACACAGAGACCAATCAAGGGCTTTGATTTGTGATCTGTATGACAGTGGCCATGTCGGCAGGCCACGTCATGTGGACAGCCAGTCACCCTGTGTGAGGCAGGCCACTTAACAGGCCAGAAGGAGGCGAGATCAGTGCAAGGGAGCGAGGGATCATTGTCCACAAGTTAATCGATCGCAGATGGCGTCGTGGACACGGACGAATACAAAAAAAAAAAACCTAAATGGGTCGCGAAATATACTTGGGCGGCCGTTAATATACCTGGGCGGCCCGCCCAAGTATATTAACGGCCGCCCAAGTATAGTCTATGTGTGGGAAACCCTGACATTTGTATCTCAGCACATTCTCTTTCAGCAGTCCTCCTAATAAGATTACAAATGGTCCTGGGGATTCTTTCCATGTTCTAAGTTGAATACATAATTAGTGGTACAGGTAAGGACATCTTCATTAAAACCACATTGACACAAAATATGAAAAACCCAACAACGAGTTGATCAGCAGGATTTGGTTATCCAGCTACCAATGATTATTTTACTTTAGGTTGTTGCTTATCAGTTATCTTTTGAACGGTCTTTCCCAAAAGCCAAAGACATTTCTGGGAATATGAATTAGCATTAAAATAAGTACCCAGATCAAAGGTTGTATGGCTTCACAGGAATGAGTGGAACTAGCCCCTGCTCCGCCTGCAACCCCTCCTGGGGGCTAACGCTGCTGGATGTTGACTAAACACACTTTCTGTAAGTTGATTTAAAGACTTGGTGCTTTTAAGTGCAAAAGGAAATACCCAAGTTAGACACTTGATGTGAATACACATGTCAATCATGTGTGAGTTTTTAAAAAGCAACGTTAAAGTGCGGAAGCTTGAGGAACAGAGGCCCCCTTAAACATGGAGCAGGAGAGATAAAGTCCTTTTTCAAAGCAGACATTTGACCTGGTAAAGAAACACATAATGACGTGTTGCTCATTTACAGTTCAATCAGGAGAGACTTCATTTTGTTTGAAGAACATTTCTTGACACATGTCATATGATAAATGTTAAGTCTTTGGCGATTAGACCCCGATCCTGAAATGGTATATCTGAGGCGACACAACAGTCTGTGTGAGTTCTTTGGCGTCAGCTTGGCGTGTCCCTACCTTAAAGGGGGAAATGCAGCCGTGAGCATATAGGGAACCCCCGGGGTCTAGACACTGGTGGTGATGCTGAAGATCTGGATGTGATGAGGAGATGTGATGAAGAGGAGGTGTGATGAGGAGGAGGCGGGCCGCAGCATGAACACCTGAAGTCACAGCTGACTGCAGGAGAGAGGAGAACCATTTTAAAGTTTGGCTGCAGCTCGGTGATTGGCTGCTGGAGAACGAGGTGAATGTAATGGGTTATAGGCAACGCCCGTGATGAGCTGATAATATGCAGCTAAGGAGTGAACGTATACATACCCAGTCTTCCTGAAAGAACTTGCGCTGAGCTTCATTTAAATCAAGTGTCCCAGAAATCAGTGACACATGGTGACAGTGCATTTTATACTGTGACAGTCCAAGACGTCTTATATGTTCATTTCATTCATTTCTTATTTTAACAGTTACTTACCTGAATATAATTGTATCTTTAATTGTAATAATTTGTCTGATATATCTTGTGTGAATCTGCCCTGTTTTTCAATCTCCAGTGTTGCTGCTGTTTAAACTCCTGAATTACCCCACAGGGATTAATAAAGGTCCATTTTATCTTATCTTACTCACAGGAATACATTGTGGGGAAACTAGACATCTTTTTCTATTCAATAAATGGATTTCTTGGCCTTTAATAAAGCTGTTATTATTGTTTTTGAAGCTTGTGTTATAGTGCCCCCTGTTGCCGACAAAGCAGAACTGCATAGCGCTTCTCAAAAAGTCAAAACAATTTAAGGAGTACTTTTAAAAGGTTAGCACTACAGGAAGCACCTAGGTAAACATACTTGTTCGTCTGTAAAGCAACCTTATGCGATGCTATTTCTCTGTTATTAAAATGTGTTTTAATAGCTCTGTTAAACTAAGAAACCAACATTAGCTTCACTCACCTCATGTGTTTAAGGAGTCCGTAGGCTTCTATCAGTGAGTGGACCATACTTGCCTGGAAATGAGCAGAGAATTACATTTAAATATTGAAAAGAACCAGTGAGTAAAACGCCTCACAGTGAACTAACGTTTCAAGGTAACTCACCCTGTTTGGTACTTTGGATAAACTATCGCAAGTCTGGATGTATTCCGGGCTGTAAACATAAGCCACCTTCCGCTTACAACTGCTGTCATCATCGCTGTCTCCGCTGCAACTCATTTACGATGAATTAAAGATATTTAAAGGAGAATAAATGGAGCTAAAAAACAATTTACAATGAAGGGATGCAAGCGTCTTCTCCAGTGTGGTGTTACACCGTCAACAGTCGGTGTTACACCACTGCCGGTCTGTTAGAAAAAGATATGACGATTAAAAAAATAAAATATATGCATTTATATTATGATTTGTAATCAATTTAAATATGTGTACTGTTTTTGACAATTTTGGCAACGAATAAAGGGGAGGAATTCTTCCTAACGGTCAGAAATTTGAATCCAACGGTCCGAGTTCGGACGTTTTTTAAAGTAGAACGTATGAGGAGCGAGGAGCACTCTGGGATTTCTTGTAGTCTTTTCACTTTTAGTAATGCTTAGATTTTAAAAGTGTTTAATAGACCGGAATTAGACGGGCGTGACTTCGCCTCCCCACACACTGTGGACTTTATTTACTGGCCATGCGAGACTCCTCCTGCTCAAAGTCGACACAGCTCAGACGTTGTTCCTCCCCTTTCACAGATTTGACAGTTTAAAGATGGGTGCAAGCACTAGTGATGGCGAGATGAAGCCTTATGAAGCTTTGAAGCTTTCCAGCCAATTGGTTCGCAAAAGGGTTCATCTCATGAGGCTTCATCATGGGCTTCATTTGAACACAAACCCCCTGTTGGTCAAAGTGTGTAAAACAGGCAGATTGGACATCTCAACAGTGTGCTCTATCTCATACCGAGTTCCCAATGAGTAAAGCCTTAGAATAACTCTAAACAACGAACATAAAATCATATTTTCATGTTAACAATATTGTATTTATTACAGTTTAATGATTGTGATTGAAAATCCTAAGGAGGCTGGTAAACATTGCAAAGAGGGATTTATATTCCTTAATACTATTCGTAAACTTAACCATGTT
>NW_027262910.1:0-20975 GCF_902827115.2 Pseudochaenichthys georgianus
GATCTAATCGTCTGATAAAACAATAGATTTAAAAAAACTAACACGTATTTTGAGAGTGTGAAGGATACTGAGCGCCAGGTTCAGGGTGAGGAGTCCACTGAGGGGGAACTGCAGCTTGTTGTGGAACAGAGGGCATTCTGGGAGGACGCCCTGCTGGATGCACGCCTTCACCGGACCCTAAAGGACAACAAACAATAGTTACATTATACATTACATTTAGCTGCTGCTTTTATTCAAGATACGTTCAATAAGTGCTTTAACCCTGCTGTGTTCATTGTATATCTTCTCTTATCTTAGGTGTAGCTTTGTGGATACAGTCGTCAACAACATATAACAGTTACACATCTCCAACTAACACATTTTTAAATATTAAAACAAATCTATCTATGGATGGATGGATAGATAGATGGATAGATGGATAGATGGATAGATGGATAGATGGATAGATAGATGGATGGATAGATGGATAGATGGATAGATGGATAGATGGATAGATAGATGGATGGATAGATGGATAGATAGATGGATGGATAGATGGATGGATGGATGGATAGATGGATGGATGGATACTTTATTAATCCTAATTTGGGAACTAATTTTGTTACAGGAGCAGTGTGTTCCACGAAATACAAATATACTAAAGTGTAGAGAGACAATGGATGTTGAACGTATGACTAATTGAAGCAGTTCTTCTTACCGGGAGATAGTTGACGGGTATTTCATATTTGTACTCTTCTGCTTGAAGTTTGTACACCAGCTTCATCATGGGCCCACTGAAACAGATCGAGAGGGTTTCATTCCTTCTTTCAATCAATGTTTATTTATAGCTCAATATCACCAATGTTACATGTGTCCCAGTGGACTTCACAGTTTGAATATCAGTACGACCCCCTCTGTCCTCGGACCCTCACATCGGACAAGGAGAACCTTCCAGAGAAACCCCCACAGTTAATGGGGAGAAATGAATAAGGGTCCCTCTCCCAGGACGGACAGACTGCAATAGATGCCGTGTGTAAACAGAAAAGATAAATACAACAGAGGTAGTCCAGGAGGATGTCAACACTCCTCAGGGAGCCATCAGAGAACAACATCCCCCAGCTGATCTCAGAGGGAAGGAGGTGTCCAGTACCTGGGGCTGAGGAACTCCAGAGCGATGTTGTACTCGTGGCTCCTGGCCTGCAGCAGCCTGAGGTTCCAGCCCCCGAGGATCCCGTCCAGACTGCCGAACACCGTCTCCACCAGCCAGGGGAAGATCACATGCAGCTCCTGAGGGGAAACACACGGGTAGCATGCTCAGAGACTGGGAAAGCATCTAAGAAGTGACATGTTATGGAATTTAGAGCAGGATTAAGGATATCTTAACACCCTCTACACCAGGGGTGCCCACACCAGCTCACCGAGGTCTACCAACCAAAAACAAAATCCCAAATTGCAAGGGTTGCTGAATAACACGTTTTATTTATACATGGGACAATAGGGCTGCAACAAACGACTCATTTGATAATCGATTAATGAAACGATTAATCGACTATTCGGACTATTCCTGTCTGCCTTGCACAATTTCTCAAACGCTCTGATTCAGCTTTTAGATGTAGCTTGAGGTTGTTTTAGGCATGTGGAAACTAGCAATGAAGACAATAAAGATGAATACTTGATTCAAAAATACATATATTATTAAATTAACAAATTGTGAACAAAACTAACATTGCTTCTTATTTAAATTAAATAAATAATATTTCACATCAAAAATAAACAACAATGTTTTAACAAATGGTATTAAATAATGTGAAGACAGAACTGTGAACAGAACAGCTGAAACTTTAACAGACTAACTAACTCAGTTTCCTCTCATCATCATGTTTGTATCATGGAGTTAGCTCCATGTGTTGCTGCTAGCATACAGAACGCCTGACGGGGAGACGTTCCTCTGGACGGGGCTGCAGAGCTGCTGGAGAGACACCCGGTGCTTCCTCCGTCTGGATGTGGAGCACTTTGATAAATGTTTAGACACACTGCTCGTGTTGAAGTGCCGGGAGAACATTCACATTCAAAGGTTATTTGTCTTATTTGTAAAGCAAGCGTCGCTCTGCCAAAGAAAGGTAACGTGGAGAGGCATTATCGGAGGGTTCACTAGGCATAGCAGCGACTTCCCTCCGAGTAGCGGGTTGAGAAAGGGCATGTATTATTGCTACACAAACATTATCTCGCAGTCTTGTGTCGCCAACTCGTTTCTAACATGCAAAAAGACACAAACATGCGTCTATGGTCGGTGTATTTTCGACTTGTATCTCTCTCCCGTCTGTGTGCGAGGGGGCGGGGCGGTTTACACACGCAGCTGCTCCATGCAGCGACACACGGAGGGATGGCGGAGAGAAGCGCTCCGAGGTGTGGTTACATGTTACCCGTCTCGATGTGGGCAATGCTCGTTTCCTAGAGAGTTTAGCATGTGAGGGCGGCAACACGAGCAGTGTGTCTAAACATTTATCAAAGTGCTCCACGTCCAGACGGAGGAAGCACCGGGTGTCTCTCCAGCAGCTCTGCAGCCCCGTCCAGAGGAACGTCTCCCCGTCAGGCGTTCTGTATGCTAGCAGCAACACACGGAGCTAACTCCATGATACAAGCATGGGTTATGATGAGAGGAAACTGAGTTAGTTAGTCTGTTAAAGTTTCAGCTGTTCTGTTCACAGTTCTGTCTTCACATTATTTAATACCATTTGTTAAAACGTTGTTGTTTCTTTTGATGTGAAATATTATTTATTTAATTTAAATAAAAAGCAATGTTAGTTCTGTTCACAATTTGTTTAGTTAGTTTAATAATATATGTATTTTTGAATCAAGTATTCATCTTTACTGTCGTCATTGTTAGTTTCCACATGCCTAAAACAACCTCAAGCTACATCTAAAAGTTGATGGCTGAATCAGAGCGTTTGAGAAATTGTGCAAGGCAGACAGTAATAGTCCGAATAGTCGATTCATTGTTTCATTATTCCTCGTAGAGAAAGTGATGGCGCCACAGAGCTAGCAGCTGTCTCCTCCAGCATTATTATTAAAGGTTAGGTCAGACAAACAGCTGACTGTAAGGCTGCATCGTTTATAAATCAGACGCATTCTTCCAGAAACTTCAAAACAACCAAACAGCTGCTCCACAGGACAAGAGACGAGATGTGTTGATCCAATGCACAAAGACCTGAGTACTTCTACTTCACTCAAGAACAAGATCTGAGTACTTCTACTTTTACTCAAGAACAAGATCTGAGTACTTCTACTTCACTCAAGAACAAGATCTGAGTACTTCTACTTTTACTCAAGAACAAGATCTGAGTACTTCTACTTTTACTCAAGTACAAGATCTGAGTACTTCTACTTTTACTCAAGTACACGATCTGAGTACTTCTACTTTTACTCAAGAACACGATCTGAGTACTTCTACTTTTACTCAAGAACACGATCTGAGTACTTCTACTTTTACTCAAGTACACGATCTGAGTACTTCTACTTTTACTCAAGTACAAGATCTGAGTACTTCTTCTTTTACTCAAGTACACGATCTGAGTACTTCTACTTTTACTCAAGTACAAGATCTGAGTACTTCTACTTTTACTCAAGAACAAGATCTGAGTACTTCTTCTTTTACTCAAGTACACGATCTGAGTACTTCTACTTTTACTCAAGTACAAGATCTGAGTACTTCTACTTTTACTCAAGAACAAGATCTGAGTACTTCTTCTTTTACTCAAGTACACGATCTGAGTACTTCTACTTTTACTCAAGTACAAGATCTGAGTACTTCTACTTTTACTCAAGTACACGATCTGAGTACTTCTACTTTTACTCAAGAACACGATCTGAGTACTTCTACTTTTACTCAAGAACAAGATCTGAGTACTTCTACTTTTACTCAAGAACACGATCTGAGTACTTCTACTTTTACTCAAGAACAAGATCTGAGTACTTCTACTTTTACTCAAGTACAAGATCTGAGTACTTCTACTTTTACTCAAGTACAAGATCTGAGTACTTCTACTTTTACTCAAGTACAAGATCCGAGTACTTCTACTTTTACTCAAGTACAAGATCTGAGTGCTTCTACTTTTACTCAAGTACCATATCTGAGTCCAGATCTGAGTACTTCCACTTTTACTCAAGTACAAGATCTGAGTACTTCTACTTTTACTCAAGTACCAGATCTGAGTACTGGTACTTGAGTAAAAGTAGAAGCACTCAGATCTTGTACTTGAGTACTTCCACTTTTACTCATGTAACAGATCTGAGTGCTTCTACTTTTACTCAAGTACCAGATCTGAGTACTTCTACTTTTACTCAAGTACCAGATCTGAGTACTTCTACTTTTACTCAAGTAGTGTTAATTTCGTCAGCTATTTTTTAATTTAGTTTTAGTCTTAGTCCTGTGTTAAATTTCCTTTTTAGTTTTAGTCATATTTAGTCACCTTCATCCTGTTTTTATTTAGTCAAGTTTTAGTCGACTAAAAGTCTGAGCATTTTAGTCTTATTTTAGTCGACTAAAACAGTAAACATTTTAGTCAAGATTTAGTCGACTAAAAGTCTGATTATTTTAGTCTTATTTTAGTCGACTAAAACAGTAAACATTTTAGTCAAGATTTAGTCGACTAAAAGTCTGATTATTTTAGTCTTATTTTAGTCAAAGAAAACTAATTATTTTAGTCTACTTTTTGTCAATGAAAACTGTTGAGTCTTTTTTAGTCATCAGATTATATAGAACATTTCAGTCAAAGTAGTCTAGCCAAAACCAATACTTTGTCATTTTAGTATATAAATAAATAAGATTATCTTGTCCTTATTTGATGAAAAACAGGTTGAATGATTAAGAAGCTTTGCAGAGAGCATCTGGTCAGGTTTGTGGTGTTTGTACCAGCTGTGTTTTGGCCACATTGCTTCCCTTCTGATGAAACAATGCATTCGCTTTTTTTCTCCGCCTCATTGTAGCGAAAATGGGCCCAAATATCACATAGTTTCTTTCTCCCAAGCAGTGGTGGCTTTAGACTTTTTCGTTGTCAGTCATTTTGACGGACAGGATCGTAACATTTCCGTCATAATCCATTATTACCCGTCGGGTGCACAATGTATCACTCACTCGCGCTGACGGGGGGTATTCGGTTAACGCGACCACTGCTCCTAAGCCCTGTTGTTGCCATTTTATTTTCTGTTAAATAAGGTTAGTTAGACCATGAGTTAGTCTTCGTGACAGTTCATATTGTGCCGCTGCCCGGTGTAATTCAAAAGTACCGCCGCGCGCAGCACAGAAACAGCTGCTGCTCTGCCGCAGCACCGGAAATGGAACTGCTGGGAGAAAAACTGACTATCAGAGATTTAACGTTATCTTTGATAATATTTCGTCTCCTCATTTTTCGTCAACGAAAGTAAAGAGAGATTTTGTCATAGTTTTTATTTAGTAAACTACATTTTCGTCTCGTCACTTTTCGTCAACGATATTGCATGATGATTTCGTTACAGTTATTGTTTACTGCCGTCGGTGCCGTCTCGTCATCGTCTCGTTTTCGTCATGGAAAAAAAGGTCGTTGACGAACATATTTCGTCATAGTTTTAGTCAACGAAATTAACACTATACTCAAGTACCAGATCTGAGTACCTCTACTTTTACTCAATACAAGATCTGAGTACTTCTACTTTTACTCAATACAAGATCTGAGTACTTCTACTTTTACTCAATACAAGATCTGAGTACTTCTACTTTTACTCAATACAAGATCTGAGTACTTCTACTTTTACTCAAGTACCAGATCTGAGTACTTCTACTTTTACTCAAGAACAAGATCTGAGTACTTCTACTTTTACTCAAGAACAAGATCTGAGTACTTCTACTTTTACTCAAGTACAAGATCTGAGTACTTCTACTTTTACTCAAGTACCATATCTGAGTACTTCTACTTTTACTCAAGTACCAGATCTGAGTACTTCTACTTTTACTCAAGTACCAGATCTGAGTACTTCTACTTTTACTCAAGTACCAGATCTGAGTACTTCTACTTTTACTCAAGTACCAGATCTGAGTGCTTCTACTTTTACTCAAGTACCAGATCTGAGTACTTCCACTTTTACTCAAGTACCAGATCTGAGTACTTCTACTTTTACTCAAGTACCAGATCTGAGTACTTCTACTTTTACTCAAGTACCAGATCTGAGTACTTCTACTTTTACTCAGGAGCAAAAGGCAATTGTTTCCATATTGTTGTTTAGACGGATCATGTGTATCTATCATCACGCGCTCGTCACATGGGGTCGTTGTGTTTCAGTCCACCTGGTGTTCCCAGTCCGACCCAGAAGGTGATCGTTTTTTTAATAGTTTAGTCAATTTATTGAACATGTCAGAAACAAAAAAATATAACAATAATATATATATATATATATTCTCTTTTTTTTCACTCAGATTAATAATTATAACAAAGTACAAATAAAAATAACAAACAAAAAATAAAAATAAAATAATGTTCAGATAGTCTCTGTTCATGTTCAGCAGGGGCAAGAAGAAGCTTCAAAAAACTCTTCTGGTCCTCCCCCCTCTAGCATATATTGTTCTTATAAAACATTAGATCATCAGCGACATGTTTGTCTTGTTCATCTTTTCTTTCTTTTTTACAAAACAATCAGAAAGAAATTACTTTTTACAATTACAAGAAACAACAACAATGGGATTTCACAGGTCTGTTCAGAAGCATTCATGATCTGGCTCCTAAATAATCCTTTCAGGTTCGATGGACTTCAGTGCATCGTTAGTTATTCCACAGACGAACACCTCTTGATGAGATGCAATGAAGTTTGCCATTTGTTCGTACGGGTGGTTTTTTGAAAATGCAGTTTCCTCTCAACGTGTGCATGCTTTCTCTCCGTGTGAAAAGTCCCTGATATTATGAGGTCATGGTCGATTTGCGGCTTTGAACATAATTTGAATAGTTTTATCGTCAACCAGGTCTTGTAGTTTTAGTGTTTTTAGTTTGATGAACAATTTATTTGTTGGTTCTCTGTAGGTAGTTTTATGTATAACTCGTATGGCTCTTTTTTGCAGGACGAAGATAGGATGTGTATTTGTTTTATATGTGTTCCCCCAAACCTCCACACGATACATCATGTATGGAAGTATGAAGGAGCAGCACAGCATAAACAAAGAAGCTTGAGTAATTAGGTATTTGGCTTTATTCAGAATTGCTATTGATTTGGCTTTGATATAGCTTATATGTGGTTTCCAACTTAATGTATTGTCTATGATTACTCCAAGGAACTTTATTTCCGATACTCTTTCTAATTGGACGCCATTTATAGTGAGTTTCTTCTCTGTATTGGTCGATCGATTCCCAAATATTATGAGTTTGGTTTTGCTTGCGTCCAATGTTAATTTATTTTGGTCAAACCAGATCTTCATCCTGCTCAGTTCCTTCTCCATCGTGACCAATAGCTGTTCTAAATCGCCCCCACAGCAGAGTACACTTGTGTCGTCTGCAAAAAGAATGGTTTTAATAATTTTTGATACTTCACATATATTGTTAATATACAGAATAAATAGTAATGGCCCCAAGACTGAGCCCTGAGGCACCCCACATGTAACCTGCAGTAGTTGTGATGTATGGCTTTGTAGTTCAACGTACTGTTCCCTGTTGTGTAGGTAGCTGGATAGCCATGATAGTGCAGCACCTCTAATGCCATATCTCTGTAGTTTTTTAATTAATAATTCATGGTCAACCGTGTGAAATGCTTTTTTAAGGTCCAGAAATATCCCTATTGCATATTCTTTCTTTTCTATTGCCTTAGTAATGTGTTCCATACATTCTATAACTGCAAATGATGTAGTTCTGTTTGCTCTGAACCCATATTGCTGTCCATAGAGTATGTTTGGTGATGAAGTCATTTAGTCTTGTACAGTAGATTTTTTCCAGTATTTTAGAAAACTGTGAGAGCAATGAAATTGGTCTATAGTTTGACAGTACATGTTTATCTCCAGATTTATGTATTGGTATGACTTTAGCAGTTTTCATTTTATCGTTAGCTCCTCGTTAAATTATCGTTTGTTTATTTGGGTTATTAAACATCGTTAAGCTATAACTTCAGTCCGGACTGTTTACACGTGTCACGGTGAGGAGCGACCGCGGCCTCTGGAGGCTGGTCACTGGGAGTGTGGTGAAGCAGAGAGGGGGGGGGGGGGGTTCTCTGTACCTTGGCAGGATAATCCTCGATGACTTTCACCAGATCCTGGCACCGGTGGAGGAGAGGCTTGGTGGTCGAGTCGTTTCTCAGATTCGCCTGGAGAGACATCGGGAGACATTCATGAGCACCTTGAGAGATTCAGTCTGATGCCCCACGCAGACTGAAGGTCTCATCTGGGAGCGACAGCACAGCAACCACTTAAAGCCCTCAGACCGTTTCTCATGTGGGACGTTCAATAGCCCAACGCTTCAGAAGGGAAACCACGTGTTGTCATGTGTGAGTGGCTTCGGTTGCTTATAAGCTACTTACAGTTGAGATATGTTGGCAAAAGCAACACGTGTTCATATATTTGAAGCGGTTTGATGTTAATAACTCAGATTTGGGTGAAATTTGAAACGACCGCAGCATCAGTTTACACGCTGTACCCGTTGGGCTACTGTTCCATCTGTGTTCTTATGCATACACCCCACCCTGCTGTTTCTATATCTAGTTTTAGATTCATCATGCACTTCTATTCTGGGACAGGAATTCAGTTTCTATTTTACATTTTCTTATACGCTGGTTTTTATCTTACATGTGTGTATGGTTTCTTAATATGGACGTGTGGTGAGCTAAAGGTAAGCATCTCATTGGACTGCTTGTTATACTGTATATACAGGGTTCAATGGGACGACGCTCTGACGTCATCACCCTTGCTCACTTGTCCTTTAGCCATATGTTAAAACATCTCTCGTTCTTAATAGACACTTTATTTAGGGTTGATATGTGTTGACTTCACTTTAAAATAGCAGATCTCTGAGACAGGATATCTTTCCTCCTTCGTGCAGAGTCTGCAGCGGTGTGTGTGTGTGTGTGTGTGTGTGTGTGTGTGTGTGTGTGTGTGTGTGTGTGTGTGTGCAGAGTCTGCAGCGGTGCCGCCCAACCCGTCTTGTAACACGGAGCCGTTTCCATCAGGGCCGGTTCCAAACTAGTTGCTGCCCTCGGCGAGATTTTAACATTTATTTATGCAAATCTTTGTTTCCGTCACGTTTGAAATGATATGTTTGGTTATAAAGTTTACTTTGAAATGATCTCAAACCCGTTTGTCCTAATAATCATAAAGGAGTGCCGGAAATATGTGTTTAAGTAAATTGCATGTATCTCTCGCTCGCTCCCACGCCCACTTTGGCTGCGGGCGCCTGATGAGCCAACCCCCCCCACTGTCAGCCCTTACAGCGCGCATCGTGCGGGGCAGATGGAACGTGTAACCGGGGTGAAAAGGGTGTTACCGTTACTTCATTATGGATGTTGTTATATCCGACAATTAGGATGAGCGCAAACAGTCAAAAATGTTTTTCCCCCCCAGATCCCCCTGTACAGCACGACGTGTGTCTGCATCAAGCTGAGCTACGACCGGTCCCACAGAATGTGGCGATCAGATCGTTCACAGTGAGGTACTCACGCAGCCCGACTAATGACTTCAGATGTCCACACAAATGTTCTATAGCAAGTGTGCAGAGCAGTGTTGATCTAAAAAGCAATTTGTAAACCTTTTTTGTATATATATATTAATAATTTAAGATGTAAATGAATTCCAGTTTATTTGTAGTACTTTCTATTTGTATCGTGCCATTCGGAGGCCACGTGTGCATTTGATACGGACGATGGAGCAGTTGCTTTCGGGCCACCGTGTATATCCCTTAAGGTCACATGATGAGATCCTCGACCTCCGCCCCCCCCTCGCACCCCCACACAGAGCCCCCCCCCCCCCCCACATATCAAATCCCAACTTAACCCCTGTGTGTATATGACAACAACACATATTGACCAATGAAGTGACTCACCAGCAGGAAACTGGGCTGTTGTAACGTTGGAGCAGCCATGTCGGACGCTGCTGTCGATTCCTTCCTCGATACAGTCCACTATAATCCTACCAGGAGGACACACACACACACACACACACACACACACACACACACACACACACACACACACACACACACACACACACACACACACACACACACACACACACACACACACACACACACACACACACACACACACACACACACACACACACACACACACACAGTTAGCTGGCGACACATCCTAGCATAGCATAACTATTTAACAAATGCTGAGGAGACGTGATGATAACTGGGGAGGCGTGTGGCGCAGTGGATAGAGCCTTGGTGTTGGATCAGGTTCAAACCCCACTGCAGTCAGCATGTCGTTGTGTCCCTGAGACGCTTCACCCCAAAGTGCTCCTGAGGGGATTGCCCACAGTACTGAGTGTGTGAGTCGCTTTGGAGGAAAGCGTCTAACAAGTGACGTGTGATGTAATGACTGTTCTGTTATCTCACCACAACGTCCCAGTGACTGGCAGAGGTGGGAAGTAACTAAGTACATCTACTCAGGTACTGGACGTAAGTACACTTCTGAGGTACTTGTACTTTACTTGAGTATTTCCATGTTTTGCTACTGTGTACTTCTACTAATACTTTTACTTGAGTAACATTTTGAATGCGGGACTTTTATTGTACTTCTACTGTTACTCAATCACAAGATCTGAGTACTTCTATTTTTACTGAAGTACAAGATATGAGCACTTCTACTTTAACTGAAGTATAAGATCTGAGCACTTCTACTTTAACTGAAGTATAAGATCTGAGCACTTCTACTTTTACTCAAGTATAAGATCTGAGCACTTCTACTACTGAAGTATAAGATCTGAGTACTTTAACTGAAGTATAAGATCTGAGTACTTCTTCCCCCTCTGTATTTGATGCATTCTTATTAACATTAACCTCCATTGAACAAAAACTCCAACAGTCAATGAAACATGCAAGTTAGCATCGGCTAGCTAACTGTAGCTAAGCAACAACGAGAGCTAAACTGAAGCAGCGGCGGGGAAGTCACGTGGTTCACTTTACACACATTTAGATTCAACATTTACTAGCTAAAGTGAGTAGACATTTACCTTCTCCGCTAGAGGGAATTAAATATCTCGACTTGTTTCCATGAAGCGCGTTTCCATCAGTGAGGTTCAAACCATTATCCGTTGACGTCTTCTTCGTTGGTGTTTGTGTTGGTGCTGACGCTGTAAGCACTTCACTGCCCCCTGCTGGAGGGGGCAGTGAATATGTCAATAATAAAATAATAATAATAATAAAAATTATTATTAAAACGATAATTAAGTATACTAATAAGAATAATATAATGCTAATAAGAACAATAATACAAATAGTAATAATAATAATACTTCTTAATATTAAGAAGTATTATTAAGAATATTAAGATTGTGTACTTCAGTAAAAGTAGAAGTACTCAGGTATTGTACTTCAGTAAAAGTAGAAGTACTCAGATCGTGTACTTGAGTAAAAGTAGAAGTACTCAGATATTGTACTTGAGTAAAAGTAGAAGTACCAGAGTGTAGGAATACTCTGTTTCAGTAAAAGTCCTGCATTCAAAATGTTCCTCAACTGAAAGTAGAAAGTATTCTCATCTAAATATAGTGAAAGACAGTGAAAGTAGTCGTTGTGCAGATTGGTCCATTTCAGAATAATATATATGATATGTTTTATAATGATTGATCATGAAAGTGTTCTCAGAGCTGGTGAAGGTGCAGCTAGTCTGAAGTACTTTGTAGACTGCAGGGTAGCTGGTGAAGGTGCAGCTAGTCTGAAGTACTTTGTAGACTGCAGGGTAGCTGGTGGAGGTGCAGCTAGTCTGAAGTACTTTGTAGACTGCAGGGTAGCTGGTGGAGGTGCAGCTAGTCTGAAGTACTTTGTAGACTGCAGGGTAGCTGGTGGAGGTGCAGCTAGTCTGAAGTACTTTGTAGACTGCAGGGTAGCTGGTGGATTCACTCCAGGTGGAACTAAAGTCTGATTCAACACTTGGTTAGATTTCACATCATTCATCCACATCTACATCACTGCACGGCACGTAAACATCCATTCATTTCTATGTAAAGTTTCTGTACTGGTTACTTAGTTATAATCGTAAGATCTTAGCAAAATAAACCAAACTTTATATTGCACAATCATTTAATAAAACCTTTGAATGTTTCGATGTTTTTATTTGTACAACATGTTGTGTCTTATTCACATACAGGAAACACAATGTACATGTATTGATCTCAAAGCTTCTTCGTCCAAACTGCTGTAATCCTGCTAATGAAAAACACACACGTTTATGTAAAAATGTACTAAAATTCAAACTTACAAAGAAGAAAACTATCAAAAATAGAGTTCTTTAATATACATGTGAATAATATGTTACAATAATATTAGTTACAAGGCAGAGTTATTAATAAGCTTTACATTATAATGTCCATTTAATGTGTGTGTCTCGTCTCACTGAAGTCCATATAAATCAATACATGTATACGATTAAGAACCAACATAAATACATGTTTAACAAAGGGCAAACTCTAGTCTTCTGTCATATATATAGTTTACATGTTTCTGTCTGGGAGTGAGACCTAATACCGGATTCTAGCTTGTTAGTTTTGCACATTTAGGCCCAGTTCCAAACCGCCCCCTACACACTGTGTAAGAAACTGTTACAAACAGTTCAAACATGTACTGATAAACTGCACCACAAGATTTCATATCGACTACAGATGTTAACAACGTCATGGTTACCTCGTATTGTTTTCAAACTTAGGATCATATACTCGAGTTTAGTTTAGAAAACAACGCCGTTAAAGATTTTGGGAGTTTTCTTTTTGTTATTCTTTGTCCAAGAGATGCTCATATGAAACCTCAGCATCTCTTGAAAAACACAAAACAATAATAAAACGTTTTCTAGACTCAACACGGTTACATGATCCTTAAAAACAATACGAGGTAACGTACACACAGCATTGAGTCGGTCAGGTGGAGCAGCAGGTGAAGTCAGACTCTCTGTTGGATAGGGTGTAGGGGGCGGTTTGGAACAGGGCCTTCATCTCAGCTATTTCACTGGTTCTATAAAAAGTTACAGAAATACAGAAATCATCCCTTCTTTATTCCAAAACTGATTTAACGACACAGTCCCCTCCAAAGCTACTGGAACAGCGCAAAATACTTTTAGTTCCAGGTATTTACATCCAGGTATATTCCTCTTTTAGACCTGTTGTCCCTGAGCAGTGTCTCTGTCCTTCAGGGCTCTAGAGAGGCCCCTCGGGGGGGTTGTGCCTCCTCACCCGGGCCTTCCTGCTCTCCTGCTTCAGCTTCAGCGCTCTGAGTTTCTGCTGCCGGCGTTTCTCCCGGTACCAGAGCTGCTCGCAGTACTCGTCCATGCTCAGACTGTTGGTATGCAGCTCCTTGTAGTTTTTCAGAGGACCCAGGAACCCCCTGCCGATTGGGACGCTGCCCGGCTGGTTGGGGCTGAGGTTCTGCTGGAAGTGGGTCGTTGTCTGCAGGAAGAGGTGGAAAACAAATACTTAGATACTGTACTTGAAGATCTCCTATCATGCTATTTGTAGGCATATATTATGGGTCTTAGATATATGCAAATATATAAAAAAACATGTCTTTGATGTTTCTGTATCAGAGTCACTGCACCCAGAGGTGGGAAGTAGTGGAGTACAAATACTTCGTTGCTGTACTTAAGTACATTCTTCTGGTATCAGTACTTTACTACACTACTTATTTTTCTGACGACTTTTTACTTTGACTTCTCACATGTTGAACTCAAATACCTGTACTTTCTACTTCTTACATGTTGAACACAAATACCTGTACTTTCTACTTCTTACATGTTGAACTCAAATACCTGTATTTTCTACTTCTTACATGTTGAACCCAAATACCTGTACTTTCTACTTTTTACATGTTGAACACAAATACCTGTACTTTCTACTTCTTACATGTTGAACTCAAATACCTGTACTTTCTACTTCTTACATGTTGAACTCAAATACCTGTACTTTCTACTTCTTACCTGTTTAACACAAATACCTGTACTTTCTACTTCTTACATGT
This sequence comes from Pseudochaenichthys georgianus, assembly GCF_902827115.2. Classification (NCBI taxonomy): domain Eukaryota; kingdom Metazoa; phylum Chordata; class Actinopteri; order Perciformes; family Channichthyidae; genus Pseudochaenichthys; species Pseudochaenichthys georgianus. Next base: position 14,148 of record NW_027262910.1, read on the forward strand.
TTAACTCAAATACCTGTACTTTCTACTTCTCACATGTTGAACACAAATACCTGTACTTTCTACTTCTTACATGTTGAACTCAAATACCTGTACTTTCTACTTCTCACATGTTGAACACAAATACCTGTACTTTCTACTTCTTACATGTTGAACACAAATACCTGTACTTTCTACTTCTTACATGTTGAACTCAAATACCTGTACTTTCTACTTTTTACATGTTGAACACAAATACCTGTACTTTCTACTTCTTACATGTTGAACTCAAATACCTGTACTTTCTACTTCTTACATGTTGAACTCAAATACCTGTACTTTCTACTTCTTACATGTTGAACTCAAATACCTGTACTTTCTACTTCTTTCATGTTGAACCCAAATACCTGTACTTTCTACTTCTCTCATGTTGAACCCAAATACCTGTACTTTCTACTTCTCTCATGTTGAACTCAAATACCTGTACTTTCTACTTCTTATGTTGAACTCAAATACCTGTACTTTCTACTTCTTACATGTTGAACCCAAATACCTGTACTTTCTACTTCTCTCATGTTGAACTCAAATACCTGTACTTTCTACTTCTTTCATGTTGAACCCAAATACCTGTACTTTCTACTTCTCTCATGTTGAACTCAAATACCTGTACTTTCTACTTCTTATGTTGAACTCAAATACCTGTACTTTCTACTTCTTATGTTGAACTCAAATACCTGTACTTTCTACTTCTTACATGTTGAACTCAAATACCTGTACTTTCTACTTCTCTCATGTTGAACTCAAATACCTGTACTTTCTACTTCTCACATGTTGAACCCAAATACCTGTACTTTCTACTTCTCACATGTTGAACTCAAATACCTGTACTTTCTACTTCTCACATGTTGAACTCAAATACCTGTACTTTCTACTTCTCACATGTTGAACTCAAATACCTGTACTTTCTACTTCTCACATGTTGAACTCAAATACCTGTACTTTCTACTTCTCTCATGTTGAACTCAAATACCTGTACTTTCTACTTCTCACATGTTGAACCCAAATACCTGTACTTTCTACTTCTTACATGTTGAACTCAAATACCTGTACTTTCTACTTCTTACATGTTGAACTCAAATACCTGTACTTTCTACTTCTTACATGTTGAACTCAAATACCTGTACTTTCTACTTCTTACATGTTGAACTCAAATACCTGTACTTTCTACTTCTTTCATGTTGAACCCAAATACCTGTACTTTCTACTTCTCTCATGTTGAACTCAAATACCTGTACTTTCTACTTCTTACATGTTGAACTCAAATACCTGTACTTTCTACTTCTTACATGTTGAACTCAAATACCTGTACTTTCTACTTCTTACATGTTGAACTCAAATACCTGTACTTTCTACTTCTCACATGTTGAACCCAAATACCTGTACTTTCTACTTCTCTCATGTTGAACTCAAATACCTGTACTTTCTACTTCTCTCATGTTGAACTCAAATACCTGTACTTTCTACTTCTCACATGTTGAACCCAAATACCTGTACTTTCTACTTCTTACATGTTGAACCCAAATACCTGTACTTTCTACTTCTCTCATGTTGAACTCAAATACCTGTACTTTCTACTTCTCTCATGTTGAACTCAAATACCTGTACTTTCTACTTCTCACATGTTGAACCCAAATACCTGTACTTTCTACTTCTTACATGTTGAACTCAAATACCTGTACTTTCTACTTCTCACATGTTGAACCCAAATACCTGTACTTTCTACTTCTCTCATGTTGAACTCAAATACCTGTACTTTCTACTTCTCTCATGTTGAACTCAAATACCTGTACTTTCTACTTCTCTCATGTTGAACTCAAATACCTGTACTTTCTACTTCTTACATGTTGAACTCAAATACCTGTACTTTCTACTTCTCACATGTTGAACCCAAATACCTGTACTTTCTACTTCTTACATGTTGAACTCAAATACCTGTACTTTCTACTTCTTACATGTTGAACTCAAATACCTGTACTTTCTACTTCTCTCATGTTGAACCCAAATACCTGTACTTTCTACTTCTCTCATGTTGAACCCAAATACCTGTACTTTCTACTTCTCACATGTTGAACCCAAATACCTGTACTTTCTACTTCTCACATGTTGAACCCAAATACCTGTACTTTCTACTTCTCACATGTTGAACCCAAATACCTGTACTTTCTACTTCTCACATGTTGAACCCAAATACCTGTACTTTCTACTTCTTACATGTTGAACTCAAATACCTGTACTTTCTACTTCTCACATGTTGAACCCAAATACCTGTACTTTCTACTTCTCACATGTTGAACCCAAATACCTGTACTTTCTACTTCTTACATGTTGAACTCAAATACCTGTACTTTCTACTTCTTACATGTTGAACTCAAATACCTGTACTTTCTACTTCTCTCATGTTGAACCAAATACCTGTACTTTCTACTTCTCACATGTTGAACCCAAATACCTGTACTTTCTACTTCTTACATGTTGAACTCAAATACCTGTACTTTCTACTTCTCACATGTTGAACCCAAATACCTGTACTTTCTACTTCTCACATGTTGAACCCAAATACCTGTACTTTCTACTTCTCTCATGTTGAACCCAAATACCTGTACTTTCTACTTCTCACATGTTGAACCCAAATACCTGTACTTTCTACTTCTTACATGTTGAACCCAAATACCTGTACTTTCTACTTCTCTCATGTTGAACCCAAATACCTGTACTTTCTACTTCTCACATGTTGAACCCAAATACCTGTACTTTCTACTTCTCACATGTTGAACCCAAATACCTGTACTTTCTACTTCTTACATGTTGAACTCAAATACCTGTACTTTCTACTTCTCACATGTTGAACCCAAATACCTGTACTTTCTACTTCTCTCATGTTGAACCCAAATACCTGTACTTTCTACTTCTCACATGTTGAACCCAAATACCTGTACTTTCTACTTCTCACATGTTGAACCCAAATACCTGTACTTTCTACTTCTTACATGTTGAACACAAATACCTGTACTTTCTACTTCTTACATGTTGAACACAAATACCTGTACTTTCTACTTCTTACATGTTGAACCCAAATACCTGTACTTTCTACTTCTTACATGTTGAACTCAAATACCTGTACTTTCTACTTCTTACATGTTGAACCCAAATACCTGTACTTTCTACTTCTTACATGTTGAACTCAAATACCTGTACTTTCTACTTCTTACATGTTGAACACAAATACCTGTACTTTCTACTTCTTACATGTTGAACCCAAATACCTGTACTTTCTACTTCTTACATGTTGAACTCAAATACCTGTACTTTCTACTTCTTTCATGTTGAACTCAAATACCTGTACTTTCTACTTCTTACATGTTGAACTCAAATACCTGTACTTTCTACTTCTTACATGTTGAACCCAAATACCTGTACTTTCTACTTCTTACATGTTGAACTCAAATACCTGTACTTTCTACTTCTTTCATGTTGAACTCAAATACCTGTACTTTCTACTTCTTACATGTTGAACTCAAATACCTGTACTTTCTACTTCTTACATGTTGAACACAAATACCTGTACTTTCTACTTCTTGCATGTTGAACTCAAATACCTGTACTTTCTACTTCTTGCATGTTGAACTCAAATACCTGTACTTTCTACTTCTTACATGTTGAACACAAATACCTGTACTTTCTACTTCTTGCATGTTGAACTCAAATACCTGTACTTTCTACTTCTTACATGTTGAACTCAAATACCTGTACTTTCTACTTCTTACATGTTGAACTCAAATACCTGTACTTTCTACTTCTTACATGTTGAACTCAAATACCTGTACTTTCTACTTCTTACATGTTGAACTCAAATACCTGTACTTTCTACTTCTTACATGTTGAACCCAAATACCTGTACTTTCTACTTCTTACATGTTGAACTCAAATACCTGTACTTTCTACTTCTTACATGTTGAACTCAAATACCTGTACTTTCTACTTCTTACATGTTGAACTCAAATACCTGTACTTTCTACTTCTTACATGTTGAACTCAAATACCTGTACTTTCTACTTCTTACATGTTGAACTCAAATACCTGTACTTTCTACTTCTTACATGTTGAACTCAAATACCTGTACTTTCTACTTCTTACATGTTGAACTCAAATACCTGTACTTTCTACTTCTTACATGTTGAACCCAAATACCTGTACTTTCTACTTCTTACATGTTGAACTCAAATACCTGTACTTTCTACTTCTTACATGTTGAACTCAAATACCTGTACTTTCTACTTCTTACATGTTGAACTCAAATACCTGTACTTTCTACTTCTTACACGTTGAACTCAAATACCTGTACTTTCTACTTCTTACATGTTGAACTCAAATACCTGTACTTTCTACTTCTTACATGTTGAACTCAAATACCTGTACTTTCTACTTCTTACATGTTGAACTCAAATACCTGTACTTTCTACTTCTTACATGTTGAACACAAATACCTGTACTTTCTACTTCTTGCATGTTGAACTCAAATACCTGTACTTTCTACTTCTTGCATGTTGAACTCAAATACCTGTACTTTCTACTTCTTACATGTTGAACACAAATACCTGTACTTTCTACTTCTTGCATGTTGAACTCAAATACCTGTACTTTCTACTTCTTACATGTTGAACTCAAATACCTGTACTTTCTACTTCTTACATGTTGAACTCAAATACCTGTACTTTCTACTTCTTACATGTTGAACTCAAATACCTGTACTTTCTACTTCTTACATGTTGAACCCAAATACCTGTACTTTCTACTTCTTACATGTTGAACTCAAATACCTGTACTTTCTACTTCTTACATGTTGAACTCAAATACCTGTACTTTCTACTTCTTACATGTTGAACTCAAATACCTGTACTTTCTACTTCTTACATGTTGAACTCAAATACCTGTACTTTCTACTTCTTACATGTTGAACTCAAATACCTGTACTTTCTACTTCTTACATGTTGAACTCAAATACCTGTACTTTCTACTTCTTACATGTTGAACTCAAATACCTGTACTTTCTACTTCTCACATGTTGAACCCAAATACCTGTACTTTCTACTTCTCTCATGTTGAACTCAAATACCTGTACTTTCTACTTCTCACATGTTGAACCCAAATACCTGTACTTTCTACTTCTTGCATGTTGAACTCAAATACCTGTACTTTCTACTTCTCACATGTTGAACTCAAATACCTGTACTTTCTACTTCTCACATGTTGAACCCAAATACCTGTACTTTCTACTTCTCTCATGTTGAACTCAAATACCTGTACTTTCTACTTCTTACATGTTGAACTCAAATACCTGTACTTTCTACTTCTTGCATGTTGAACTCAAATACCTGTACTTTCTACTTCTTACATGTTGAACACAAATACCTGTACTTTCTACTTCTTGCATGTTGAACTAAATACCTGTACTTTCTACTTCTTACATGTTGAACTCAAATACCTGTACTTTCTACTTCTTACATGTTGAACTCAAATACCTGTACTTTCTACTTCTTACATGTTGAACTCAATACCTGTACTTTCTACTTCTTTACACGTTGAACCCAAATACCTGTACTTTCTACTTCTTACACGTTGAACTCAAATACCTGTACTTTCTACTTCTTACATGTTTGAACTCAAATACCTGTACTTTCTACTTCTTACATGTTGAACTCAAATACCTGTACTTTCTACTTCTTACATGTTGAACTCAAATACCTGTACTTTCTACTTCTTACATGTTGAACTCAAATACCTGTACTTTCTACTTCTTACATGTTGAACTCAAATACCTGTACTTTCTACTTCTCACATGTTGAACCCAATACCTGTACTTTCTACTTCTCTCATGTTGAACTCAAATACCTGTACTTTCTACTTCTCTCATGTTGAACTCAAATACCTGTACTTTCTACTTATTACATGTTGAACTCAAATACCTGTACTTTCTACTTCTTACATGTTGAACTCAAATACCTGTACTTTCTACTTCTTACATGTTGAACTCAAATACCTGTACTTTCTACTTCTCTCATGTTGAACCCAATACCTGTACTTTCTACTTCTTACATGTTGAACTCAAATACCTGTACTTTCTACTTCTTACATGTTGAACTCAAATACCTGTACTTTCTACTTCTCTCATGTTGAACCCAAATACCTGTACTTTCTACTTCTCACATGTTGAACTCAAATACCTGTACTTTCTACTTCTCTCATGTTGAACTCAAATACCTGTACTTTCTACTTCTCACATGTTGAACCCAAATACCTGTACTTTCTACTTCTTACATGTTGAACTCAAATACCTGTACTTTCTACTTCTTACATGTTGAACTCAAATACCTGTACTTTCTACTTCTTACATGTTGAACTCAAATACCTGTACTTTCTACTTCTTACATGTTGAACTCAAATACCTGTACTTTCTACTTCTTACATGTTGAACTCAAATACCTGTACTTTCTACTTCTCACATGTTGAACCCAAATACCTGTACTTTCTACTTCTCTCATGTTGAACCCAAATACCTGTACTTTCTACTTCTCACATGTTGAACCCAAATACCTGTACTTTCTACTTCTCACATGTTGAACCCAAATACCTGTACTTTCTACTTCTTACATGTTGAACACAAATACCTGTACTTTCTACTTCTTACATGTTGAACACAAATACCTGTACTTTCTACTTCTTACATGTTGAACCCAAATACCTGTACTTTCTACTTCTTACATGTTGAACTCAAATACCTGTACTTTCTACTTC